>NW_003519864.1:0-7500 GCF_000190715.1 Dictyostelium purpureum | reverse complement strand
TTTTTTTGAATTTTGGTAAACCATCAAAATAATTTGGTTTTTTTGTTTTTTTTTATTTATTTTTTTTAATTTTTATTTTTTTTAACGACAAATGATTTTTTTTTTTTTTTTAAATTGATTTTTGGTTGAAAATTAAAGCGAATTTTCGAATAAAAATAACATTTCATGTTTGGTTTATTTAGATTTAAAAATAAATAATGCCTTTTTTTTTTTTATAATTATTTTTTATACTATCTATTTAAAATCTTTTTTTTTTTATGAGAATATGATTATAGAAATCAAATAAAAAAAAAAAATAAAAAAAATAATATTATATAATAAAAATAAATATAATAATAAACTAGAAAATATTATTTATAAATCTATTATCATCATTTTTATTATTATTTGTAGTTAAAAAAAAATCTATAAATGGACCTAAAAAAAAACTGAAAAAATAAAAAAATAAAAAAACATTGTCTATTTATGATGATATACATTTTAAACCACTTCTTTAATTATTTGGGATGCGAATAAAAAAATAGTAAAATAGATTCCCAATAAAAACTATGATTGATTAGGGAAATAGTGACGGCATTTAAAAATGTAAATCTTTTGAAAAATTAAAAAATTAAAAAAAAAAAAAAAATGATCTTTATCTGTTTTTTCATTTTATTATAATATTTATTTTTTTTATTTTTTTTTTCAACACAATTTCTGGATGATAGTAATAAATGATTATTAAAATAAAATTGTTGAGTGAATTTTACCTAAACAAATAATAACAATGATTAATTTATTTTCCTCCATGTTTTTTGGTGAATACCTTAATTATTAATATTCATACTATTGTTAATATTATAATTATATTTCCATGCTGTCAATATTATAGCTAGATACTATAGTATCTATTATTATATTATGTAGAGATAGTTTCTATATCTTTAATATTTGTGTTTTAAAATTAAATAAAATTATATTTTTTTGAATTTAATATTTTTTTTATTTTTTCAATTATTTTTATTTTTTTTTTATTATTTTTATTTTTTTTTAAATATTTAATTTTTTTAATTTCACGAAATAATATTATTTTAAAAATTTCATTAATTTAAGTTATTTATATATCATTTTTATTTTCTATTTTCATAGTCATTATAAAATGTATGTTAAAATTATAATATCCACTTGTGAAAAAATATTAAATAAATACTAACTTTTTATTATTATTATTATTATTATTGTTGTTTATTTTTAATTAATATAGGAGTAATGCTAAACATTATTGTAAATATTGTAATATTTTCGTTCAAAATAATATTTCAATAAAGAACCACGAAGAAGGATGGAAACATAAAAACAATGTAACTAAATATATATCGAATCAAAATAGAGAGAAAAAGAATCAGGAAAGAGAACAAAAGAACCAAGAAAGAGAAATTAAAAAGATTATAGATTCAGGTTCAAAAGCATTTAGAGAAAAGGATCTTAGTAGAGTTTTAGATGAAAAAAAGAGACAGCAAATAGAGCAACAACAGCAACAACAGCAAGCAGCCTATTATCAACAATATTACCAACAACAACAACAACAACAACACCAAGACCCTCAACAAGCAGCATATTATCAATATTATAACCAACAACAACAACAACAACAACAACAGGAGAAAAAGAATCAAGAAAAGGGGGAAACAGAGGAAGATGACTTAGATTTAAAAACTGATGACGAGAAATTGGAGGCTATAAAAAGACAACAGAGAGAATATATAAATAAAAATGACTATTATAATTATTATCAAGAAAGACAGCAACACATATATGATTTTTATAAAGAAGAGGAAAAAATTGTAAAGCCAGAGCCACCAATAAATAAAAGTCTATATGGTTATACCGATTCACCACCCCCCTCAATTAGATCATCTGTATCTTCAACTGTTACAACCTCATCTACTGATACTTCGACTTCATCTGCCAACAATTCACCAAATAGTTTAAATCAAAAGAAAAGAAAAAAAGATGAATGTGACTCACCAACCCCATTAAAGATATCCAGGGAAAACAGGAATATTAATTCAAATGGCAACGATAGTGAAAATAATAAAGCAGCAGAAGAAGAAGATAAAAAAGAGGACGAGGAAGAGGATAATGAAGGTAAAGAGGAGCAAGAAGAGCAAGAGGAGCAAGAGGAGGAAGAAGAGGAGGAAGTTGATCCAAACGAAAGTATTGTTGGTCAATGGGAAACAGTAGCCCCCCAAGAGAGTGTATTTCAATCAGATAAAAGATTTGCAGAAGAGGATGAGGACGATCAAGACAATACAGGTAATAATGGTAAAGATGATGATGATAAAAATTACTCTGATCCTTCAGATGTAGATAGCGAAGAAGAGGAAGTCAATATTACCAGAAGAGCGTTTGCTAATCAAAAAAAACCTTTATCTAATGTAATCTCACCAACAATTCCATCAACTTCAAAATCATTCGAAAATAAATTATCATTTAATAAATCAGGTGTATTCTCAATTAACTTGGGTAATGGTGGCAATAATAATAATAATAATACTACAGAAACCACAACAACTTCTACATCACCAGAAAAGCCCGCTCAACCAATACAATTAAAATTTAATAAACCATTAAAACAAAGAAATATAAGAAAAACAAATGTAGAGGATAAACAAGCTTAAAATATAAATACGCAAAACCAAAATTAAATAAAATTATAAATATATATTTTTTTTATTTTTTTTTTATATATAAAATTTATAGTTTTAATTCTCTTTTACTATTTTATTTATTTAATACTTATTTCCAAATTGATAAATTTGAACTGATGTATTGATCTGCAGATAATGGTTTATGGCCGATAATATCTTCTAGGGCGACATCAACTTGGTCGAGATGACCTTTTTCGATGGCAACATTAACAAGTGTAACAAACTTTGAGGAATCTTTTGGTTGTCCAATTTTAACCATATTGTCATCAAATTGCTTTGCAGTAACTTCAGTAATATGAATTTTCTTGTGTAGCTGTTCGTTGAATATATCAATTATATCTTGAAGCGAAAGTGTTTTTGAATTGGTCATTGGGACGATTTTATGTTGGTAAAGTTTAAACTTTTCATCATTGGTTAAAAGAATGGCTGCACACTTTGAAACATCTTCAGAGGCTACCCAGGCTGTTCTTCCATTACCACAGGAGGAGTAAAGTTCACCTCTTTTAATAGACTCTTTCATATGGGTTGCAAAGTTGTCAAGGAAGCAAGTTGGTCTAAGTATAATATACTTCATACCCAAAAGTGAAATTTGCTCTTCACACTTTATGGTTGGTAAACCTTCTTCTGTTGCTAAAGTTGATAAATAAATTAGTTTTTGAATTTGACTTGATTGACCACCATGTTTAATAGTTTGTAAAAAAGGTTGGATTGTTTCATTTGCATGTAAATCGGCAGGATCGCAAGACATAAAGATTTTGTTTACGTTTTGTAAAGCACTTTTAAAGGTTTCTGGTTTTTTGTAATCAAATTCTACCATTTTAATTTTTGAACCAAATTTGCTGTATTTATTTTTATCATTACTATGTAAACCTAATTTAATTTCCCCACATCCCATATCTAGCAATGAGCAGATTAAATTTTGATTTACCCATTCATTATTACCAACAATTAATAAATCCATTTTAAAATTATTATGTTTATGACAATGATTTCTATTCTATTTACTCTTATGTAAAATAAAAAAAATAAAAAAAGTAAAAAAAAACAATTCCATACAAATAAAATTATTTAATTGGTTTTGGAGAAAAAAAATTCAAAAAAAAATTATTTAATTGGTTGTGGGGGGTGTGGTTGGATTAATGGGGTATTGTTTATTTAATGAATATTAATACTGCTTCGAAATTAAATTAATGAAGTTCTACATCCAAATTCAAGGTTATTTCGTTTTTGAAAAAAGAGGAAATTAAATTTAATTTACAAAAGTTATTTGTTTTTATTTTTAAATATTTTTTATATCTTTTTTTTATAAAAAATTTTTAAACTTTAAAAAAAAAAGAAAAAAAGAAAAAAAAGTGTTATTATTGATTATTTAAATTATGTTTGTACAATGTCGTGATTTTCATTGTTATTATTATTGTTATTATTATTATTAACTAAAGAATGAGTGAAGGGCTTTTCAAAGGTGATTAAATGGCAAGTAAGAGCCAAACCTAAAAATATTAAAGCAACGACTGAACTACCACTCCAATTCCAATGTGAATAAATGACACCACTGATTCCGCTACCAATAGATCCACCGATTAAATAGGAGGCCATATATATTGTATTCATGCTATACTTTGATGATTCTTCGATTGCTATTTGATTGTTTCTTGATTGATTACTGATATGACATGATTGAACACCTAGATCCAATATGAATATTCCAAAAATTAACCCGACAATATGGAAATCGAAAAACATTAAGATAAAGTATCCCAATGCACATATAAATATATAGATTACCATTAATCGATTGATTCCAAATCTTTCTGCTATTCTTCCACTTATTGGTGATGCAATTGCTCCAGCCATACCAATTAAACCAAAAAGTCCAATGAAACCACTATTATATTGATATGGTTCATCATTTAAACGATATGATAAGGTTGTCCAAAGTATACTAAAAGTTGCAAATACCATTGATCCTATGAAACTTGTTTGTCTCAAAGTTTTTTCCTTTTTTAAAAATTCCCAAGTTGATAATAAAAGTTTGTTATATGGTATAATATTCTGGTTTCCTAAATAAAATATAAATAAAAAAATAAGTAACTACACACAATAACAAATATATAGATTATATGATATAACTTACTTGGAGTGTATGGTAAGAAATAAAATAATAATAATGAAATGATAAACATTGTAATGGCAGCAAAATAAAATACTACTCTCCAACCAAAAAGGAACCCAATTACACCAGAGGTAACACGTGCACCTAATAGACCAACAAATACTGAAGATAAAAGGACACTAACAATATTACCACGATCTGAGGGGTTGGGAGTCATGTCTAAAGCTAAAGGAACGGCTATATAAGGAATAATGGTGGAAACACCAACGATAAAGTGAAATACTATAACCATTGCAATATGAGTTGACAAACCAATACCAACTAAAGCGGCACAATTAATCATTGATAGGACCAAAGTTAATTTCTTTTTTGACATTACTTCGCTCAAAATTGAAATGAACAACAAACCTAGAGCATAACCAATTTGAACCGACATTGTAACCAAAGATGTAATACCATATGGTAATGGAGTATCTTCACCAGAAATTTTACCAATTTCATTGAGTAATGGTTGTGCATAGTATAAATTACTAACTGAAAAAAATACTGAGAGTGATAGCAATATTAAAATTTTATAGTTTACTTTGCTTTTTTCATAGTTTGAAACGGGTCTAGTTATTGACGAGTTTGAATATCCTCTAATTAAGCTACTATTGTTATACATTGTTTGTTTGAAATCATTATTATTACTATTACTATCTAAAATTATATTGTTATTAGATGTGCTATATTGACTGTCGGTGTCAAATGTATCTTTTGTAATTGATGATGATGGTGATATATTATTTATATTTAATGGAGTATTTGGGGCATCAAAGCTACTACTGTAGTTTTGTTCTATATTATTGTTACTATAGCTTTTATTATCTATAATTGGAGAAAATGATAAATTACCATTAGTAATATGGTGATGGTGGCTTAATAAACCACCACTCCCTTTTATAGCTGAATGGTCATTGTTGTGAAGTGGTGATGAATATAGTATAATATCACTAGTGGGTATATTATTGAACCTATCTGTTGGAAATGTATTGTATTTTTCTGATGGTGAATTTTCAATTTTATCTTTAATTGATCTTAATTTATTTGTTAAAAGTTGTTTGAATGGCGATTGATGTGGTGGTGAAATTGAATTGCTTGATGCCATTTGATTGCTATTGTGAGTATTATTACCATTGATTTCATTCTCTTCTTCAATTTCAATAATTTCAAAATCATCAATACCTAATTGTTTTGATTTTTTATTCTTTTTTTGATTTATATTTATTGGATTTGATTTTTTATTATTATTTACATTTATATATTTATTACAATTATCTACTTTATAATAAGTGTCATCTTGATTATCTCTTTCTTCATAATCCTCATCGCCATCTTCTTCACTATCCTCATAACCGTTATTGTCATTATTTAAACTTTTATCATTACTATGGCTCCGATTAATATCTGGTAATAAACAATCTGAATAGTCTGAATCTGAATCAGAGTTTGTTGGTGTTAGAGTACCATAACCATATTGTGGTGGAATTGGTGGAGTTGGAGGTAAAGATGTATTTAAATTTATATTGTTGTTATTGACTATTGGTATATAGTTTCCACTTGCTGTTAGAGTTAAATTACCATTACTTCCATTAGAAACTAAAAAATCATTATTTGATAAAACTCTGCTAACTATCATATAATTTTCATTTCCTGAATAAATTGAATTTTCTATTTGTTGAGATTCGCAATTGCTATTACTAATTATACCATTATTCATATTATTATTATTACTATTGTTATTGTTATTGTTTATATTGCTATTGTTATTATTTATATTTTCTATATTATTTTCCATATTGCTGTTTATATTACTATTATTTGTATTTATGTTTTCTTCAGTATTCTCAATACCATTTTCCTGGTTTGATTGCTGACTTGAATATATATTTATCATTTTTTATTTATATTAACATTATATTACTATTGTTTTTATTATTATATATGAGTTTTATATTTATTTATATAAGATTTTAATTAATATATATTATATAATGATTTAAAAATATAAGAGATAAATACTGAAAAAAATTTTAAAAACCCAAAAAAATTTTAAAAATAAAAAAAAATAGATGATTTTTTATTATAATAAATATTATTATATATTTATTATTTTTATAATTATATTATTATTATTATAATTTTGATAGTAAATAGGGAATGGGAGATGAAAAAAATGGAAAAATATTTAACGAAAAACAATAATATTTATAATAACAAACTAGTTATTTATTTCTTATTTATATAATGGTTAATAAATACAAAAATTAAAAAAAAGAAATGAAAAAAAAAAAAAAAAAAAAAAAAAAAAGAATGTTTTTTAAAATAAAAAAAATAAAACGAGGAGTACAACCTATTAGCAAATATCCATTTATTTTTTTGGTGAGATATAAAAAAATAATATAAAAATAGAATAGAATATAACAAAATAGAATTTTTATTTTAAAATATGATATTGATCCCTCCTTTTTTAAAAACTTTTTTTAAAATTTACTTTGATTCCCCCTTCACAAATTACATATGAATTCTCACCCTCATTGATACTAACATACGAGGTTACCCCCACCCCCCCATACCCCATTCACCCAATACTTTTTGGTTTCTTTATTGTTTCCTCACCCCAATAGAAATAATTTTTTTTTTTTTTTCCATTTCAAT
>NW_003519863.1:0-16447 GCF_000190715.1 Dictyostelium purpureum | reverse complement strand
GTATAAGGATACTAAAACATCATTAATCAAAAAAAAAAAAAAAAAAAAAAGAAAAAAAGAAAAAAAAAGAAAAAAACAAATTTTTTAAATAAATCTTTTTTTTGGATAAATAAACCCAAAAAAACAATAATATAAAACCAAAAAAAATATATAAAATAAATGAAATGGATATCGAATTTAAAGCTGATCCAAATGAAATATATTTACTTGCAGCAAACTCAAAAATGTTGAAAGTAAACAGAGCTTTGCAAGTATCGGGTCATTACAAATTGAAGCTCGCTGCCTTAGATCTCCTTGATGACCATGTCTCAAATAAAGATTTATTATCAGATTTAAGCCACAACCAATATGCTTCAGCTATTAACTACCAATCTTACTCTCAAGTGCCATGGTAGTGTAAAATATTTAAATAGTGTTAAGGATAAAGCCAGCTCTTTATTAACTAAAATGATTATCAAAGAATGGGGAAGTTCAGATGCTACCGTAGAAAACCGTAAATTCATCTCTGATAGCCTCAAATTAATTGTAGACCCAGTTTCCTTACCAGAAAAATAATGTTGGGAAGAAGTTAAAGATTCCTTTATTATCTTGGGTAAATTCTCTCAAATCAAAAATGAAACAATAGTTTTTGAAGGCTTTCATAAATCAAAAAGAGAAAATAACAAGCCAGAAATTAGCAGATCTTCATTTGTCTCATACCTAGAGATGGTTAATAAAGCATCAAATGACTCAAAGCTTCGATATAGAAATGAATGGAAAAATATCGAACCATTAGCAATCCAGGTATCAGAATTAATTTCCAAAGCACCATTGCCTGCCCGTAATGGCTTATATTGTAACAAAATTTTATGGTGTTTAGAAGTAGCAAGAAAAAAAGGTAATATCACCAAAAAATAAATGAAGATTTTCCATACTTGTTAAGAATTTATGATCAAATAACATGAAGCAAGTTGCAAAAAAGACATCAGTTTTGAAGAAATGTAGTAATATAGATCAAATGAAACATACAATAATATTTGTCAATTTCCATTAATTGATTATATATTTCAATTTTGTAATATTTCAAAATTCACATATTGGTATTTTACACAAATATCAATATACTATAAGTTGTCTCCACTGAATTGAAAAAATCAACATCACTTTTCTAATAAGGTATTATTTTTTTATTTTTTTTTCAAATACATTTATCATTATATTAAAACTTTTTTATTTTAACAATATAGATTCAATTATCTTTTATAAAAACAGTTTTAACAACTAAGCCACCAAGGCATTTTTTATTTTTTAAAATAATAAAGTGAAGATGCAATATAAGATGAAATTCAGGATAAAAGTGAAATTTAAGAAAATTCAAAAGTATTAAACTAAAATACAAATAGTATTGATTTTTAAAACCTCATCCAGTTTATAAAACCGAAAAAGCCGAGTACACTTAAAAACAATAATCAAAATTTTAAAAAATAATTTTTATAATAATAAATAATAACAAAATTTTATTTGACTATAATAAAGAAAAATAAAATATTCATAAAAAAGTAATTTATTTGTATATTTTTAATGCTATTAACATAGAACTATTTTATTTATTTAATTTTTTGATGGTAGTTCTTTGTTGTTTTATTATCATATTATTTAAGACTTGCTGGTGATGTTTCTAGGTTCAATCTTAGTCTCTTATTGGATATAGATTTCACTTTCGATATTATTACTTTTAATATATTTTCTACGACTGAGTGACCTATTACCTTAGTGTTTATTAAGTGATTGAAAAATTATGATTATCTTCAGTTTTTACCAATTATCGTTATCACAGTAGGGGAATAATACCTGATTTAATTGTTTTCTTATTTCATTTTCATTATAAGCTGTCTTTGGGTGTTGTTTGTGATTCTTTCAAAAGTATACTACCCCAATTTTTAGTAAATATCAACACGTTATCATAGCCATTTTAAATTTTTAAAATAATTTATTTTTAAAAAATCTAATAATTTTTTTTAAAATTTTTTTCTTTAATTTTTTTCTTTAATTTTTTTTTTATTTTTATTTTTTTCGATCACAACAAACAAAAAAACACATAAATAATTTTAATAATGTAAACTATAGCACATCCAATAATAATTCAAATAATAATGCCAATGGTTCAAATAATAATACATTAAATAGTTCATGCAATAGTACACAGTGGTTTAAATTCAAATAGAAATAATTTAACATCATCAACAGCATCATTAACAAACATTCCAACTATTATAACAACTTCACCATCATCTTCATTAAAGAATAGTAATAGGTCAATAGTTTTGTTGCTGCATCATACTCCTCAGTTAATTCGACAACAAAGTAATAATTTAACATCATATGACGAGGTTGAAAAAGGATTCAGGGTCCATGAGGAAGATGAGGCAGTCGAATTAAACGAATCATTAAATGAATTTAACAATGAAAGCAGGTTGGTGTTGGTCGTGACGATAGTGATGTTGGCGAGGCTCAAGAAGAAGATGATGACAATAACAAGAATATGGAATTTAAATTCGATTTAGATTTGACTACAATTAATGTAATGGACTATATCGATGACTTTGAAAAGAAATTATTGGAATATTCAGAAAAAGAACAAGTAGTTCAAGATTTCAACAAAAATAACATAGATTTAATTCAATATTCAAAACAGGTATGAGAATCACTAGAAAAATGTGACAAAGAAATGAATGCACAAACAGAAAAAATGTAGTTGAAAAATTACATAATTGACGAGGTTTCAATATCAGATGATTTAATAACGTATGTAAATCGTAACACCTTTATATTTAAAGTTAAAAATATACTAATTCTTATTTGTTTATAGTTTATTAACACATGGCGAAGTTAATGATCAATATTTACAATATCTATCAATCTTTAGTAAAAAATTGGATATATTCAAACACAAAAAAGCGAAGGTGTATTTGCCACAGGTGAAGTTGAGGTTATATTAAAATTAAAACCTTTCGATAACAGGTAAGTAAATTAATACATTATTTTAAAACAACAACAACAACAACAACAACAACAACAACAACAACAACAACAACGAACCCATATACATATAGAAAATGGCATCGTTAAGGAAATAGAAACAGAATTACTAACATAAATTAAATTAACTTTATTAATTTTCAAAAGACAGATTTACCAAATTAAAACCATTCAATACCCTTACAGGATCTGCTATCGTCGATATCATGAGTGAAAGGATATTAATCAACTATATAAAGATTTGGCCTAATTAATCCAACCACGAACTATTGCTTCTATATTATAATCTCAAAACCAATATCAATAACTATCATAAAAAGTCACAAAGTCGCAGAAACTCAAAGTCTTTCAATCTCGAGTAAATCAGATAAAGCAAAGTTCAAATCAATTTCAAGTTCACGTACAAATTCAAAAAGTGTTAATGGATGAACGTTCAGCTCTTATAGACGTTGGTGCACAGTTATCATGTATGAAAAAAACATTGGCAAAATAAAAGATTAAACTTAGATCCAACTAAATACTAAACACTAATGAAGATATTCAATCTAATCAACTGTATATATGAATCTCAATACATTTGCCTTGGCCCAAGCAACAGTGATAGAACACAAATAGTTTAGATATGGAAAAGGGTAAACTTCAGCTTTCGTAAATATTGTTCAAATAGTGAAACAGTCCCTTTTACAATAAGATCTAGTTACTTGTGCTCGTAATATTAGAATATTTTAGCAATCAATCAAATAATTCAAAAAAATAATCAAGTATATATTTAAATATCGAATTAAAAAAATATAATAATGGATCACAAAATTTAAATACCCCAATATTAGCCATCTATATAAAAAAAATAATAGTATTAACTCAGTAAATCAATAATCAGTCCTCAGTTATTAGAAGCCTTTAAGAAAGCTAATATTATAACATTTTATAAAAATTAATTGTTAAAAATCAATAGTACCAAACCAAAGGCAGTCCTCATTAAGAAATAACAGTCACACCCAAACATCACCAAATTCGACATTTTATCATATAATTAATAAAACGCCTCACATTTTCAGGACCATCACTGCTGCGGATGCTGCTGCTGCAGGTAGTGCTGCTACTGCGGGTGGTGAAGGTGGCACAGATGGTACAGGTGACTCATCAACAAGTGGATCAACAGGTATAATAGCAGGTAGCTCTTCAGACTGGAAAGACTCTTCAGACGCATCAGAGGACTCTTCAAAAGGCTCATCAGATAGCATATCATCATCAGCTAGTGATTCATTTTCACCATCTCCCAAACTTCAAATTCCTAATCTTCTTCAAACTATAAAAATAATATTAACGTCTCTGTCTTATGAACATACCAAGAAATACAAAGTAGATGATCAAATAATACAATTTTTCAACATTGGTCATGATACTTCAGTTGGCATATCAGAAGTTTCACTGAGTTCTCGTGCTGATAGAGGGGATGGCATTGGTTTCAAAGCAAGCTGATGAATTCGAAGAGAAGGCAGAAAAAATAAATCCATTAAAAGGGTAGCATCAAATTCATCGAAATCAAATGTTGGTATTTCAAATGCAGGTGCTAATAGTTCCCAATCCTTCAGAAGAAATCAATGGCGATAGAATCAAAGAGACTGAACATGAATATGATAGTTATAGAATTGCAAAAGAGAATTTAGCAATGGAAAAAGATTTAGAAACCAAACAGTTAATAGAAAGTCAAAGAAATAGCAGTAGATCCAAGAAATCTCGATGACGAACTTCCAACTGAAATGATGATACAGGTTGAACAACTTAGATAATTAGAGATTTCTGACTCAAAAGGTTCATTTGGAAACAGTTAGAAATGAAAATACTCAATTAAAATTGAAAATCATCAAATAATTTAAAATCACCACCATCACCATTTAATAAAAATAACAACACCTCCACAACATTTACCTTCAATTTTAAAATATCTCTGCAGTTCTACCAACTTCACTTACCAAACCATATTCTAGAGAACAGAACTAATAAATTCAGTAAACTAAAATAATAAAATAATATTGATAATAAATTAAAATTAGATATAAATTAAAATTAAATAAAAATTTTTTTAAAAGTGATATTTTTTTTCAATGACAAAATATATTAGAATCAGTTTAAGGTAATATATATAAATAATTTATTTTTAGGGTTAATTTAACAGCATCTTCTACGACGATGACCAATATCGATATCAATATTGATAATGTTAGTGTTAACACCACTGCATGGATTAAAACATGGATTGAAACCACATGAACTGCCACTTAAGCTATTACCAAATTTTTTTTTTTTTAATTTTTTTTTTTATTTATTTTATTTAAATTAACCTGCAAATGTGAAACCTTTATCTTTATCGATTACCTTTTCTATTATTAATTTTATTATTGCATTGGTATTGTCTTCTTTAATTCCTATTTGATTGAATGTGGTGACTGATTCTTGCTTATTTGTAAATATCTAGTTGTTTGATAAATTGTTATTTGTTGATTGTTAAAGTCTAATTCTATAATTGAATCGATATTGAATATCCTATAAATTGATTTTTAATTATAACTGTTCCATAGTTATTGGTTTCTGTTTCTGTTTCTGTTTCTGTTTCTGTTTCTGTTTCTGTTTCTGCTTGATTATTATTATTATTGTTATTAATTGGTGATGAACAATCGAAACCTGTGTATTCTGAATTACATTTGCATGTACCTGTTGTTTTATCGCATATTCCATGTTCATAGTATTTAGATGAACATTCTTTTTCTGTGGTATAATATGGATATATGTTACCACTCCATGTGATTGTATTTTGTGTGAAATTGACTTTTATTGAACCAATATTACCTGTTGTGATTGTTGTTTTGATTTGATTCTGATGATAATATATTATATTTAATTTGACACCAATCGATTCTAAATATTTGATCCTTTAGAATTTGCTGATCTTAAAAGTGTTTTTTAGTTGTACAAACATTCTTTTATCGGGTTTTAAAATCTTCAATACCAAAATATTTGATATCGTAATTGCATACTTTACAATATTTATTCTTTCTTGAAGACTGTTCATAAATCAATTGGTTTGATGGTGTGTCTTTGCTAATGTTTGGGAATATATATGTTCATTGAAAAGCTAAATATTTTACATTCTTTATCTTTTAAAACTGCTTCACTGTATGTATGCTTTATTTAATGGTGATTATGTCTATGTGTAGTAGTTTAGTGATTGTATATTTTATTTTTAATTAGTATAACATTATATAAAACAATTGTGTGCAGTATTATTTTTAGAAAATAAAAAAATAAAAAAAAAAATAAAAAAATTAATTTTAAATTTTTTTTTTTTTATTAAATATCATTATTTTTTTAATGCACCCACTTTTATAATAATAATAATTACTTTTAGAAAAGATTTCAAACAAGATGGAAAAAATTACTATATGGTTTAAAATAATAAAAAACAATAAAAATTTATTTTATTTAAAATTTAAATAAGCTTTTAAACTAAAGATCTTTATTTTGATAATGAATAGAAAATAACTAGGGATGGAGAATTTTTAATTCTATATAATAATAATAAATGATAAAATTGATGATAAAGGTGAACCCGGATCTGTGACCAAATGACATTAATTTGTACATAATAAAACGGATGAATAAACCCATTGTTGAAAATAAACTTTATAGGAAAGAATGCAATTAATTCTGAGTAAATAGATTTTAGAATTGAAATTTCGTTTTTTTCAAATTGATTAACTTGGATTTAGATTTGGAAGGCATAAAGAATTGATGAATGAATAGAGTTGGATGGATTACTTTTCTTATTTTTATATGACATGATTATTTTGATGATTATTATTCCATATTAATATTATTTACTCTATTATCTTTATCCTTGTCTTGATCGAATTTTGCATTATTATTTATAATATAATCTATATCCATTATTTTTGTTATTTGTTTTAATATTATAATCGTTATTTGAATATGATTATTATTTATATTATTATCATTTTTATTTTCATTATTATTAAATAGAAAGTATTCTAATCTTTTTAAGTTTTAAAATTAAATATTAGTTTCTTTTATATTCAAAAATAATAATAACAATTATAAAAATATAAACTTTATAAATACCTTTAAAGTACAAATATTTGATGAATGACCTGAAAACCACAATTAATAAGAATTATGTAAACCCCAATAAATAATGGGTGACTTGAAAAAACCGAATGCTTGATAAATGACATAAAAAACCCAATTTAAAAAGAATAAACTAAACCCAATGAATGATGAACGATTTGAAAAAACCACAGCGTTTAAAGAATTAAAAAAACCCACGATGTTTGATGAATTAAAAACCCACAATGATTGACGAATTAAAAACAACAGCTTTTGAATAACTTAATAAACCCACAATGTATGATGAAATAATTGAAAAACAACCCCAATGTTTATTGAATGACTCGAAACCCACAATGTATGATGAACGATTTGAAAAAACCACAGAGTTTGAATTGAAACTCCATTTAGAAAGAATATATCGAACCCCCAATGTTTGATGAATGACTTGGTAACCCCTATTAAAAAGAAAATACTGAACCCCAAATTTTTGATGAATGCAGATTAAAAAGAAGATATTGAACCCCAAATGTTTGATGAGTGACCTGAAAGAAACCTCAGTGTTAAATGAATTACTTGAAAAACACAATTATAAAGAAAATACTGAGCCGCGATATAATGGAACATATGGAACCCCTAATGTATGAATAAATACTCGAAATAAATAAATCATTATTAAACCAAATATGAATTGACTCTATCTTTGTATTTTGGCTTTTCATTAATTATTTATTTTCATTTTGTGAAAATTTAATTTTCTTTTTTATCTCTTCCATCTATGTCTTTATCCCTTTCTTTTCTCTTTTTTCTATTTTCTTTTTCCATTTCTTTTTGTCTTTTCCTTTCTTTTTCTTTTTTTCTCTTTTCGATTTCTTTTTGTCTTTTTCTTTCCTTTTGTTTTTGTCTCTTTTCATCTTTTTCTCTTTTAAGCTTTATTATTTGTTCATTTTGGCTGTAATTTGTTAATAAAAGAGTTGGGCCATTATTATCTGTTTGATTTCTTCTTTTTGCTATTTCATCAAACTCATTCCAAGCCTCATGGACCTTTTGTTTTACTCTTCTTTCAATTTCTTGTTTTGTGTCCATAAGATTTGCCCTTTTTTTATGATTATGTTGATGCTGATGCTGATCCTGATGATATTGGTGTTGATTATGACGATGTTGGGTATAGTTTTGATCTGATTCCTCATCAAAATTAGAAAAGGTTGGTGGAATAATTTGTGGTTGTGAGGGGTGGGTGTGGTGTATATTGTAGTTGTAGTTGATGATGTTGATGTTGATGCTGATTTTGATGCTGATGCTGATGCTGATGTTGATATTGATATTGATGTTGATAATGAAATTGATGTTGTTGATGTTGATGTTATTGTTGTTGTTGTTTGATTATTTCATCTATATCCTCAACTAAACTATAATGGGTTGTTGGGGTGTGTTGTGGTTGTTGTGGTTGGGTTTGTTGTGGTTGTTGTTGTTGGGTTTGTTGGGTTTGTTGGGTTTGTTGGTCATTATTATTGGTTGAAAGTTTACAATATAAAATAACTAGGACTGCAAAAAAATAGAAAATTAAATCTATTAAAGAAAACATTTTATTTTATTATGATTGTAATAATTTGTTTCAGTAATGAAATTTAAAAATTAAAAAAAAAAAATTCAAATAAATAAAAAAAAAAATTTTTTAAAAAGAAAGAACTGTTTTGAAAATTTTTATTTTTTTTATAATATAAAGAAAAAAATAAAAAAAATAATTATAAAGTAATAATTTAGTTTATATCTTTTTTTTATACTGATTATTGATCTTTTTTTTATTTTATTTCGATTTTTTATTTAATTTTCTTTTAAATGATATCCAAAACCTTATACAAAATATTTCATTTTAAAAATAATTTTTAAAAAAAAAAAAAAAAAATTTATTAATTTTCATAATTATTCGATTTACAAAAGAATCAATATTCCATTTATTTTATAAATATTAATTAAATTATTTCTAGTGTACAACAAATAAGATTAAAAAATTGAAACTTTTATTATTTTATTATTTATTTTTTAAGAAAATAAAAAAAAAAAAGAAAAAAATTATGTTTGTTTTCATTGGATAGTGACAGTAGCAGGGGCAAGGCAGCAGGAGTAGCAGAAGCAGCAGTAGTACAAGCAGCAGGAGCAATATCAGTAGCATCAGGACCAGTAGTAGTAGCAGGGGTAGCAGGGGTAGCAGCAGTACCAGCGGGGCAGCAGGGGTAGCAGCAGTTGCAGGGGTAGCAGTACCAGCAGGGGCAGCAGCAGTTGTAGGGGCAGTACTACCAGCAGGGGTGACAGCAGTTGCAGGGGCAGTACTACCAGCAGGGGGCAGCAGTACCAGCGGGGCAGTAGCAGTACCAGCAGTTGCAGGGGCAGTACTACCAGCAGGGGCAGGTGATTAGTTTACGATAAAAATGAATTTAATCTTTTTAATTCAATATATTTGGGGAATATAAAATATTAATTTTAAGATTATTAAAAATAATAATTATAAAAAAAACATCATTTATTAAATAGATAAATAATATAATTTTCATTTTTTTTAATTTTAATTTGTATTTTTATTTTCATTCATTTAACTACTTTAATAAACTAATTTTAAAATAAAAAGTATTGTTATTAAAATAAAATATAGTAAAGGAATAGTATCACAAAAAAATCAAGAAAATCAAAGAGGTATAAAAAAAAATGAAAGTAAAAATAAAATTATTTTTTTATATTTAAATTGTCGTTTTTTTATTTTTAATATTATTGAAAAAATTATTTTGATTAATGTGGTCTAATTCCCCATTTCATAAATTTTTGAATTAAAGTTTGTTAATGATTGTAAATTTCTAATCTATAACCTTATTCCTCTTCTTAATGGATTTGATAAAATACCAGCTTTTTAACCTATAAGTGTTTTTGCCAATCTAAAACACATTCAAAATCAGAATCTAGTCCTTCTTCAACTATAACTTTACATTTGCAACACTCCATCTTTTTGTCTATATAGAGTTCTTTTTGTGTTGTAGTTGGAGCTGTTATAAGTGGTGTTGTTAGATTGGAATTGTTGTTCTATTTCAACTAACCTTCTAATCATATCTCTTTGCTCATCTTCATTTGGTGATTGAAATCTGTATTCTTATTATTTCTGAATTATCCACATTTATTTAAATAAATATTATATAACTATTATTAATTATGTAATTATTTTGCTAAATTATTATTATTATAAAAACTATAGTTGAAATAAATAAAAAAAAAGAATTTAAAAAGTTATTGATTGAAATAAAGGAAAAGAAAAGAAAAGAAAAGAAAAGAAAAGAAAAGAAAAGAAAAGAAAAGAAAAGAAAAGAAAAAAAAAAAAAAAAAAAAAAAAAATTAATAATGAAATTTTATATAAAGATGAAAACTTTACTTTATATAGTTGATTATAAGGTAATCTGTATAAAAGTTAAGTTCGCAATTTATATGATTTTTTCCAATTGTTTTTTTTTTTTTTTAGAAAATTATTTTTTTATTTATTAAATTTTTTAAATTTTTTAAATTTTTTTAAATTTTAATTAAAAAAAAATGTGTTTTATAAATTTTTTTTTTTTTTTTTTAATTAAAAATTATAGCTTTTATAACCACACACACTATTTTACATTTTATATTGCTTTTTTTTTTACACCAATCAACTTTACCCATAGCATAATATTATTTTATTATATTTTTTTTTTTTTTTACCCCCCCCATTCAACTTCACTTTTTATAAGATTTGTTTTTTTGTAAATAAAATTTTATTTTTAGTTTTTATATTAAAAAAAAAAAAAAAAAAAAATTAATATATTTTGTAAATAAATTAGTTTATTATATTATTTGTTATTTGTTATTTATTTTTTTTGTAAATAATTGTTTGTATATTATATAAAAAAAAAAAAAAAAATATTATTTATTAATAAATTATTTTTATTATATTTGTAAATAGTAAAAAAATGTTTTATTTTGAAATTAGTTTTTTAGTTTTCTTCATTTTTTATTGGTTTTTAAAAAAAATCAAAAATAACACCACCAAACACTACTACCCAGATGGAACCGAGTATGAGGAAGACTTGTTCCTCGACGACGAATTTTATGAGGATTTCCATAAAAAAAATAACCCACCACAACAAAATCCTCAATCACTATCACAACCACAACCAACAACCAACAATAACAACCACAACATAATCCAAGACCAACTATCACAATCGCCCCCACCCCAACAACCACAACCACTATCACAATCACAATCTCAAACACAATCACAATCACAACCAAAATCAAAAAACACTGCATCCACCCCTGATTACAAAAAACTTCTTCAAAGTATTCGTGATTACGAAATAGAAGAAGAAGAAGAACAACAACAACAACAACAACAAGAATCACAGCCAAAATCACAACAACAACCAACATTTACAGCCGCTACAGCCCCAACTATTTCAACTGCTATCAAAAATCCACAGCCATCACCACCTGAGGAAGCCATAAGACGTTTAAATCAACGTTTAGAGCTCTACCAATTAGAGAATAGTAGAGTAATTCCAGGAGATGGCAACTGTCAGATGTACGCCTTATCTGACCAAATTTTTGGAGACTTGGAACATAGTTTGGAAATTAGAAGAGCCATTGCCACATGGCTCATTAAAAATAAGAACCTCACCCTTAAAAATGGTGCAAGAATATCCCAATTTGCACATACTAAAAATTGGTATAAGTATTGCATCCGAATGGCAAGAAGCGGAACTTGGGGTGACCACTTAACATTAATTGCTGCTGCTGAAGTATATAAATCTAAAATAACAATTATTTCATCAGTCGAGTCTGATAGCAGCTTTTTCATTGAAATTGTTCCAAATTCAATTGAAAATGATAGAGCAATTATCTTATCTCATCATGCCGAAGAACACTATGGCTCAGTACGTCCAATGATGGTTCAAGACGTAAATTATTAAAATTATAGAAAATTCAGCCAGGTTATATTTTATTTTTAAAGGTAAATAATTATTATCTTTTTTTTTTTTATCTTTTATAATATTTTTTTATAATTTATTAATTCATTTTTTTAATACAATAGATTTCACTATTGTCATAATATTGACACTGGTCTATATATTTCGGTATTAGCTGTACAGCTAATCAATAATTTATAGACAGAAGGGTTTGCTAAATAATGGTATTACAAGTGGTAGTTCGCTCAGTGATTCAAATGGTGGTCTAAGCAATGTTTCAAGAGAGTTCAAGTGGTTCAAGAAATTTAAGTAGTGGTTCAAATGGTGGTCCCAATAATGTTTCAAGTAATCAGTGAAAAGGCAGTGAAAGTAATCGTTCAAGGGGTGGTCAAATGGTCGTTCAAGGGGTAGTTCGCGTGGGAATTCAAACGGTGGTCAAGAAATTTAAATTTTTAAGTTATATTTATAGTAATCAAATGTGGTTGGCTCAAGTAGCTATATAAAAAGTAAATCAAATGTGGTTGGTTCAAGTGGTAGTTCAAATAGTATTTCAAATAGTGATTTAGGTGGTGAAGCAAATGCAGTTTCAAGTGGTGTTATATCTATTATGATTCATGTGGTACTTCAAATGTTTAATACATTGAATTGTAGGAGTCCAAACAATTTAAATAATAATCGGTCAAGCTAACAAAACCAGATTAAGAACCGAAAACAAAAAAAGAGGTTAAAAGAATAAGGGAATTGAGTAGAGATCTTCGATTTGATAAGTTACTTATAAGAAAGATCAGAATTCGTCAAGAAATCATAACTTAAGTATGATATCTTTATTTAAAATTTTATTTAATATTAAATTATATATTAATAATCTTTTTATTTTATTTTTTCTTTAAATATATTAATTAACCACCCAATATTATAACAAAACAGTATACCGTAGTTGATTTATTGTGCCAATCAATCTCATGAACTATTTTATAAATATCATTAATTTTCTCTGGCCAAGTAATTATGATAGAAATAAAATAGTTTTATGAAGAGAAGGTAAAGAACACAGAAGTTTTCATAGCTATTCATCAAATTAGGTAATATCATACCTCGTCACTTCAAGAAGTCCATTAAACTTTAATTTTCACTCATCATCAAAATAATCACAGCGCAACAATTTATAGATTTATATCAACTATGGGAGAAATAAGGATTATGAAAAAAACTCACCTTCGATAAACTGGTTATAAAGATCCAGGCACAATTAGACAAATAAATATTTTTATAAACAAATTAAACTAATTTTAATATAAATTTAAAACAATTATAATAAAAAAAATAGAAATTTTTTAAATTATTTTTTTCATTGTTTTATCGTTTATTTTTCATAATTAAAAAAAAAAAAAAAGAAAACTATGCTTTTAGGTTCCGCTTAGGAAGGGGATGTGTAATGAATAAGGACCATTACTTTATAATTATTATTTTTATCAGCAACATAAACAATAAATATTTATTCATTTAAAGTATTGGAAACCAACCACAGTTTAAAATATAAATTATGTTATACAGTCATGATAGAAGTATAATATAATTTATATTTCAAATCAATTGCTAAGGAAAAACTATAAACACGGTATATCATATAATGGATTCAACAGACTTTGGAATTTATACTCTCAAATTACATCATCAATTTAAGTAATAGCAATAGCATAGGAGATAAAAAACATTTACAATATCCCCAATATAATAAATCCATCATATAAACTATTTGATTTATTAGAGATTTCACTCCTTCAATTAGAATACTCTCCTAAAATAATTAAAACATCTGCTTATTGCTCCGGAACGATCTACCTCGAAACATTGTGCTTAGTTTTATTAAAACAATGTCATTATTAACTTCAATGGGTACCAATGGTGATGACAGGGTGGTAAAATAACACATCAAAGTATTTTAAAAAATAAATAAAATATCATAATATCATATAAAATAATAACATAAAATCAAATTATTTCTTTTTTTTATTTTTTTTTATTTTTGATAAAATCTTAAAGATCCCAATCATAATTCATATTTGTTTTATGGATATATTTATATATTTTTTTGAAAAATCATACACCAAATAAATAAAATTAAAAAAAAAAAATTATTTTTTTAATTTTTTTTTATTTTTTTTAATTTAATTTTTTTTTTTTATTTTTTTTTAAATTTTCATATCTTTTATTTTATTGTTTTATTAAATAATATTTATAATACATAAATAATATCATTTTCATATTTATAATTATAAAATTAGGATAAATAAACAACAAAACATATTTATTTACATAAATTAAAAAAATATATAAATAATTAAAAAAAACATTGTATTTAATAAATATATTGTATTGTTTATAAAATTTAAAATAAAAAATGACATCTAGATGGGACCAACAGCAACAAGTACAGCAACAACCCCTATTAAATGGCTCATTAAATTCATTGTCGACAAATCTAGATAATTTAAAAAAAGAGAGAAGAAAATTAGAAAGTTATATAGATGGTAAATTAAATCAATTATCAACATTAAATGACAAGGTACAAAGGGACGATGAAAACGTCGATATTGAATATAGCAAAATTGACTTATCAGATTTAACTTCAGAACTTGACAGCGCTTTTAAAAATGTAATATTATTTTTAAATCTCTGATATAATACATCATATATTCAGATCTACTTACAAAAACAATTATAACAATATCAATATTTAATATATAATTTAGCTTCAAAGATGTAACGAACTATTAGTTGATGATCCAAATTTTAGTAGCAATAAAGAACATAAAGAGAAATTGGATGATTATTTAATAGAATATAGAAAATTAAAAAAAAATATAATAACTACATTAGAAAGGTCCGAATTATTAGAAGGCTCAACTTATAATAAAAATAAAGATACCGAAATCCCAATGACTAATCTCCTAAGAGAACATTCGTCACTCCAAAACAGTTCATATTTAACAGATTCAATTTTAGGTCAAGCAAGACAAGCCCACGAAGCATTAGAAAATCAAAGAAGAATTTTAAGAGGTGCCTCTTCAAAAATTACCTCAATGCCAAGTTTGTATCATATTCATACCAAAAATTATTATCACAACCAGTTATACTAATCTCATTATTATTATTATTTATACTTATACTCATAGATTTATTTCAAACAATTGATGGTGTTACATCAAAAATTAAAAGATATAAACAAAGAAATGTTGTTATTATAGGTTTATTAATTGGTGGTTTAATATGTTTCCTTTTGTATTATAGCTTTAAAAAATAAATCAAAAATAAAATAAATTATAATAGTAAATAAATAATAATAATAAAGTATATAGTAATAATATTTTTTTTAATGAAACCCATTTTAAAATTAAATATATTATTCAATAAACAAATCAAAAATTAAAAAAAAAAAAAGAAAAAATAATCAGATATTTTATTTCTTTATAATAATACTTAAAAAAAAAAACTTGCCATATTTTTATTATAATATATTGCATTTTATTGACATTTCAATTATCATTAATTAAAAATATCCTAATCACTTTTAACTTGCTTTAACGCAGTCAATCCAACACGTAAGAATATGACGGGTATTTTTAAATTTCATTTAATTATATTAATATAAAAAAAAAGATTTTTTTTTTTTTTTTTTTCTTTTTTTTTTTTTTTTCAAATAATTTATAGGAAGAAAGATTATTTTTTTTTTCTTCCAAATTATTATTATTTAATAAAGAATCTATAAAAATAATTATAAAAATAATAATATTAAAATAATTTTTTAAGAAATTTTTTAAAACCCAAAACATTCTAAAAAGAAAATTATAATTTTTTATTACACAAATAAAAATATAAAAAGAAAAGGTATAAAATTTTGTAAATACTATTTTATCATTTGTGTGGATTTGTGTGTAATTATGTGCATTTTTGTGCTAATTAATTAATTTATTTTTTTTGTAAATATAAAAGGATATCATGATATCCTTAAAAGAGAAGAGATTGAATTTCTTTTTTTTTTTTTTAAATAATTATGGATTGAATTAGATGAAGGCTAGATTCAGGGTGAAATGGTGTAGTGGTGTTGTAATGTGTGTGTGGGTTTTTGTGTGGCTTTTTGTGTGGGTTTTTTTTTTTTTTTTTTTTTGTCAATGCGGTGGTCTTTTAATAAGTTGGTTAAATAAAATCCCAAAAAAAAAGTATAAAATATCAAATCATCAAACACCAGTTTTAATTTTTTATTAAATTAATTAATTTTTTTTTTAAAAAAGTAATTTTTGATTTTTTAATAAATTTTAATATAATTAAAA
>NW_003519862.1:0-16505 GCF_000190715.1 Dictyostelium purpureum | reverse complement strand
GAAAAAGTATTCCACAAGTGGTAATATTTTCGACATGAAGCCAAAAGTTATTCCTTTTAATAGCTTCATCAATAATAAAAGTGATAATAATAGCAATAATAATGATAATGCATCTAGTTGTAATAATAGCAATATAAATAACATAGGCAATAGTAGTAATACTATTGATGATAATATAAATATGAATAGAAATAACGGCAGTAGTAATAGTGGTAATAGTCATAATCATAATTATAATCATAATCATAATCATAATCATAACCATAATCATAATCATAATCATAATCATAGTCATAATCATAATCATAATAACAATAACAACAATAACAATAACAATAACAATAACAATAACAATAACAATAACAATAACAATAACAATAACAATAATAATAATAATAATAATAATAATAATAATAATAATAATAATAATAATAATAATAATAATAATAATAATAATAATAATAGTAATAATATGAATAGAAAACGAAGTAGTAATTTAAATAGTATTTCAAATATTTGCAATGATGGAAAAGATACAGATAATGATTATTATAAAGAATATACTCTCCCTAAATATATTAAAAGAGATATTAGATTCGAGTTTAACCAACATAATATAGATATGCTTGGGTCAACTGGTTATCATTATAGTATCACTCATAATAGTAACCACCATCAATTTTTTCAACAGTTTAATAACCATCATCAACAAAATAATAATAATAATAATAATAATAATAATAATAATAATAATAATAATAATAATAATAATAATAATAATAATAATAATAATAATAATGGTGATAAAATGTCAGTTGGTGAAATTATTGATGACTCAAGAATTGAGGCTGTTTATAGTGGTAGTAATAAAATTTATCAACCAAATAAACCCACATCCTTTTCTTCAAATAATATAATTTATAATACAAACCAAAAAAATAAAAATTCAATAGATGAAGCCAATAGCAATACTAATAGCAATAATAGTAATAATGATGAAAGGTCATCAATGGATAATAGTAATAGTAACGGTGATTATAGACACATTAAAAGGTTTAGCCCGGATGAAAATGAACAAAATAATGAGGAGGACTCTTATTCCAAATTTAACGATAAATCAAATAGTCAGGCTAAATTTAACATTTATCCAAGAACAAAACCGATTGTATCAAGTTTAAATCATAATAATGGTAGTGGTGATTTTGAAAGAGGCAATAACGTAGATAGCAATAATAACTATGTAAAAAATAATTATAGTAATAGTAGCCCAGTCAATAACTCACAAAAAGATCAAATCAATTTAGTGAATAGTAACTCTAATATTATTTCAAATCATAACAATCAACCACCTTCACAGCAACAACCACCACCATCGCAAAACCCGCAACAACAAATACAGTCGCCTCCACCCCACGTTTTAAATAATTCAACAATTCCTCCACCAATCCCACCTGTAAATAAAGAAAGATACCAGTGCCAACATATTGGTTGTTTGGAGGTTTATAGATGGCCTTCGGGTAGGTCCCACCATTATAAATATGCCCATAGAACTGAATGCCCAGAGGTTAACGGGGAACAGTGCCCAAAATGTTCAAGTAATAAAAGATCAAAAATTATCAAAAAAACCAAATGTCGTCATTTTACATGCAATATGTTGATCACACCAAAAAATAGATCTCGTCATGAGAGAAATTTAAAGCTCCATAATTGCCCACCATCTTGTGAAGCTTGTAAATCAATAAGGCTAAGAGAAATAATGGGTGGTTATAAATATCAGGACATAGATTCACCTCCAGAACAATATCACGAGGAAAATATTTATTCACAAAGTCCAAATAATGAAAATTACCAATCGCATCATAATAGTAATAACAATAACAATAATAATAATAGCCATAACAGTAGTAGTAATTCTAATTCTAACAGCAGTAATAATGGCAATAGTAATAATGGTAATAATGGCAATAATGGAGGTAATAACCAACAGTTTCATCATAATACCTATCAATCCTCTCCAATGTCTAGTCCCCAAATATATTCGCATCAACACCATCACCAACAACAACATCAATATCAACACTCACCACATCACCAACAATACCAAAATCATCAACATCAAAACCAACAAAATCAGCAATATCAAAACCAAAATCATCAACAACAATATCACCAACATCAACAACAATACCACCCACATCATCAACAAAATCAAAATCATTTTATTTATCATCAACAAATTAATCTCGACGATCATGATTAGCTTTATCACTGTAAAAAATAAAAAGAAATTAGAAAGCCTCAAAATTAAAATAATAAACTTAAAATAAATGATAGTTATCGTTTGTTCGTTTATTTAATTGTATAAAAATCTAAAATTAACCTTTTTATAATTTTTCTTTTATATTTTATTTTTTTAAATTCAAAATAATTTTTATTTCTTAGAAATAATTAAAAAAATTCATATTACATAATTAATGGAATATAAATTATTTATTTTTATTTTATTTTTTAACTTGGATTCTAGTCGAAACGCCGTAGTGGTCACTTAGTTGAGTAAATGGAAAGCCTTGAATAAAGAATGGTTCTACTTTTGTGGAGCCTTTTACGGTGGAAACAACATGATTGGATGGTCCTTGAGGAGATTGAACTTTATCAATATCAACACCACCAACCGAAACTTCAAATTCTCTGTTGAAAATTAAAATATAATCTAATCTTTTCATACATTTATAATCGTTTGGATTGGTAAGAGCAGTTTCTAATGGTACTTCCTCTATTTGACCTTTGTTATCCTTTTTTTGTTTTATATCGCCAACAGTTGGAGGATGGTTTCCGTTTGAATCATCTTTTAAGAGATCGGTAATTGAAAAAACTTTTTTATCTTTTGGGAAATATTCATTTGGATACTCTTTGTTATTTGTAGTTGAAAGTAAATCTATCATTTGGGTATATGAGGTACTATCTCTTGGGTCGTCTTTTGATGTTCTACCATCAACATTTAAATCTCCAGCTAAAAATATTGTTGATTTATCTCTAAAAGTTTTTGCAATAATAAATTCACGAAGTTGGTTAATTTGAATAATTCTAATGTTATCGTTTTTCATATTTGGATAGTTAATTGTGTTTGGTTGTTGCTCTAGTGGTGGTGGGTTTGACGTTTCTTTACGAGTTTTCTTATCTACTTTTGGGGCATAAGAGGCTTGCATATGAGTTGTAAAGAGATGTATAAAATTATCATCATCACTATCCAAACCATTAGGAACCACTTTAATTTTTGTATAAAGAACACCTTTTGAGGCCAGCATATCACTGTCTACACCTTGTTCATATAAAAAATAGTCTGTTGCAACAATTGGATATTTCGATAATACAACTAAACCACCATCAACTAAGAAAGTTGATTTTAAGTAAGCAGGTAAGGGTGATGCGGAGTAGTATTTAAAACCTTGCTGTTTGGCCTTCTCTATGAACCTTCTTTGACGATAGCTGAATGCTGAAAATAGTTCTTGAAAACAAATGATATCATACTGACCAAGAATTGATTTAGAGTTGATTGGTTTGAAATCTTTAGAGTTGTTATGAAGAGATTGTTGTTCTAATGGTGTCTTTGATTTTTGTTGAGTATATTTTGGATATTTCCATGGTGAAAAATAAGGTATATATGGGAAACTATTACGATCTATTGAATAGATTTCATTTGGAATGCCTTGTGGGCTTGTGGTATTTTTATTTAAAACATGTGGTGTTAAATTTTCTGATATCATACATTCTATTCTTTCGTCTTTATAGTCGTCATAATTATTTCTAATACCAGGTGGCCTAATGAAAACATTATAAGTAAGTAATTTTATATCTGTATTTTTCATTTTATTTAAAATATCTTGTTCTTGCAAATATTGATTTCTTTTATTATTATTATAATTATTATTATAACTAAAAAAGCTATCAATATTCTTAACTATAGAAAAAATAGAGTTTTTATGGTTATTGATATTGTAATTAAAATTAGTACTAAAATTAAAATATAAAATTAATGAAAAACAAATAAAATAATAATAGAATTTATGATAATAAAATTTCATAATTTTTAAAAAATAATTAATATAGAAAATAGAAATTATGAATATTTAATTATGATTAAAGCCAAAGTAATGAATTAATAAAAATAAAAGAAGTAACAACAAAAACATAGTTTTTATATGTAGATTATATTTTTTTGATTTTTTTTTTTTTTGATTTAAATAAATAATAGGGTGCTAATACTAATAAATAAATGTATGTATTTGATATTTTAAATAAAGTTAATTGTATAAATAAAATAAAAAAGGAAAACTTGCATTACAAAAAACAAAATAAAAAAAACAAAACAAAGCAAAAATAAAATAAATCAAAATAAATCAAAACAAAATAAAATAAAATATAATTACCTTAAAAGAATATTCTATAGTTTAATAATTATTATTTAAAAAACTAATAAAAATAAAAAAAAAAAAAAAAATTTTAAAAAATTTAAAAAAATTCAAAAAAAAATAAATTATTTAAAAAATAAGTTAAAATTATAATTTTAATATATTATACGTATTATTTAATTATATTTTACAAAAAAAAAAAAAATAATAATAAAAAAAATTTTTAATAGAATAAGTTATTATTTAGATAATTTTACAAAAATAAAAAAAATATGCAATTGATTTTTTTTTTTTTTTTTTTTTTTTTTTTGGTATTAATACCAAAAAAAAAAGGTAATTGTTTTATTTATTAAATTATTTACGATTTAATAATTCGTTTAGTTCGATTTTATATTTATTTAATTTATCAATTTTTTGTTCTTGAACTTTAAGAGGTACCCTTTGTTTGAAATCTTGAGAGTTAATAGTTTTTTCTAAATCATTAATGAAAGATTCCAACTTTGTAATTTTGGATTGTAAAGCTTGTTGGGATTGTTGTTGAGATTGTTGGGATTGTGCTGGATTTAAAAATTGATTGTTTTCATTTGAATCAAACTCAATTTGAATTTGTAAACCATCAGCTATAGTTGTAATTTTGCCATTTGATTCGTTAATTTGGTTTTGTGAAATTATTTGCCCTGAAATAACCAAAGAAGCATTAGCTATTTTTTCGAATGAATCTTTTAATTGTTCAAAAGTATTTAATAAGTTAATATTAAATTTATCCCTGAATGAATCGGCATCGACGTGCAGGGTAACATTGACTTTAGTTTTATCGTGAATTGTTAATAAACTTCTTTGGGCTCTGGTGGCATGTAAAACACTTTGGAATAATGAAATTTCTTTTTCGATTTTTGCCTCATCTTGTAAATATTGTTTATGGTATTTATAATTGGTTGTTGGGTATTCTGAAACCATAATTGAAATGGTTTGTTCACAATTGAGTGATTCCATTTGACTGGCTCTTGGTAATCTTTGCCAGATATCCTCAGTAATAAATGGCATAAATGGGTGTAATAATCTAAGGTATGTATCCAATACATTAATTAATACCATTTTGCTTGATTCATTATTTCTATTTAACTCTACTTTTATACATTCTAAATATAAATCACAAAAGTCATATTGGAAAAAAGAATATAGCTATATAAAAAGAAACTATTAGTATTTTAAATCAAACAATTATAATGCATAGTTGTATTTTAATATATTTACACTTTGTGAAATTGTTGATAAATTAAATGAATTAAAATTTGAATTTGATGACTCTATTAATTTTGATAATCTTGTTAGAATCCATTTGTCAATTAATGTAATTGAATTATAATCAAATGGTTCAGTGTTTCCATTATAATACATTGTAATTGGCTTAATTGATTCTATATTATTACAATTTGACAATACTAGTTTACTTGCATTCCATAGTTTATTACAGAATAAACGAATTCCAATAATCTTATTAATATCTAAATTAATATCTTTTCCATTGATTGGATACTGGGACAAAGAAAGACGTAACGAATCAGTGCCGCATTGGGGAATTCCTTGAGGAAACTCTTTATCTAAACCTTTTGTAGCAATGGATTTTTCTTTATCTGTAAGATTTGATGACAAAACATTATCCTTAAGCTCTTTAAGTGTTATGCCATTAATCACATTGAGTGGGTCGATGACATTACCTAAACTTTTTGACATTTTTCTTCCTTGTGAGTCCCTGATCATTGGATGTAAAAGAATACTATTAAATGGAATTGGTGATTCTGGTACTAAAGTTGAACATAACATTACCATTCTAGCCACCCAAAAGAATAAAATATCGGATCCAGTTTCCATAACATCTAGTGGAAAATATTTTTTGAAATCAATTGACTCTTTTTCGTTTGGCCAACCTAATGATGAGATTGGGAACAGTCCAGATGAAAACCATGTATCTAAAACATCTTGATCCTTTTCCAATGTAAACTCACCTTTCTTTAAGTTATAGTTTTTAATTGCGATTTCAGCTGCCTCTTCTTCAGTCTTTGCAACAACCCATTTTTCATTTACCAAACTCATACCATTAATAATACTATTATTACCATCATTATTATCAGTTGCTCTCAAATTATTTTCTATTATAAGATATGCTGGAATTGGATTACCCCACCACAGTTGTCTTGATATACACCAATCTTGAATATTGTTGAGCCATCTAAACCAATTTTCTTTAAATGATTCTGGTACAATTTTAATTTCATCTTTTTCAACATAACCAACTGAACGACTAGCCATTGCTTTACAATCAACATACCACTGAGGCTTTAAAATTGGTTCGAGCAAATCACCAGATCTACTGCAGATTGAAAGAGTGGTTGGATGTGGTTTTTTACCATGATAAAGTCCTTTCTCTTCTAACTTTTTGATAACCAAGGGTCTAGCGTCCAAACGATCAACACCATTAAATTCTGGAATTGTGTTTTCATTAAGGGTACCATTTGAGTTCATAATATTAATAAATTCTAATGAATGTCTTGTGCCACATTGATAATCGTTGAAATCATGACCTGGAGTAATTTTAACAACACCTGTACCTAAAGTTTTATCAACTAAAATTGGGTCCAAAACAATTGGGATTCTTTTTTGTGTAAATGGATGAACTGCGAATCTACCATGATAACTTTTGTATCTTTCATCTTCTGGGTGAATAGCAATACCAGTATCACCAAAAATAGTCTCTGGACGGGTGGTACTGACTATTAAATCTTTTAATTGCTCCATTGAAGAATCTGAATTGTCAATTTGATAAGCAACATCATAGATAACACCCACTTCGATAGACTTTACTCTTGATTTCAATTTAATTGATGTTGGTTTTTCAATTTGTTGATGATCGATTTCAATGTCAGAGATTACAGATTGCAATTGTGGGCACCAATTTACCAAACGTGTTGATCTATAAATTAAACCCATGTTGAACAAACGGATGAATGCTTCTTGAACAGCATTGTTTCTTTGTTGATCCAAAGTGAATACTGATCTACTCCAATCTAGTGAACTACCAGTAATACGCAATTGATTATTTATATTTTTTGAATAGATTTCAGTCCATTCAAAAACTTTCTCTAAAAATTTCTCTCTACCTAGATCATATCTTGTCTTTTTTTCCTTTACCAACAATTGCTTTTCAACTGCTACTTGTGTTGCAATACCACTGTGATCCAAACCTGGTATCCATACAACCTCTTTTCCCAACATTCTATTATATCTAACCAATGAATCCTGAATTGTAGTTGTTAAACTGTGTCCTATATGAAGTGATCCTGTAACATTTGGTGGAGGTAATACCATTGAGAATTTTTCACCATTTTTATTTTCTTTTGGTTTGAATAACCCATGATCTTCCCAAAATTTATATTTATTTAATTCGACATTTTTCTAATTGAATTAAAAAATAAAAAGTTAATAAAAATAAAAGATTATAATTTGGGCAGTATTTTCTAGGTAATTTAAAAACTAATACACACAGGATCGAATGATGATTTAATTAAACTTTCGTCAAATGGTGCTCTAATATAATATCTATTAAAACTGATTTGGTTTCTTGTATTAAATAATAATGTTTTATTATTATTTAATAACCTATTCATATTTGAATAAAGTTTTTTTTAATGTTTTAATAAAAAATGAAAAATGAAAACAATGAAAAAAAAAATAAAAAATAAAAAATTTAAAAAAATTTTAAAATAAAAAAAAAAAAAAAAAAATAAAATCAATTTATTGGAATATAAAACAAATAAAGGAGGAATCACTTAAAGAAACAAAATATTTGATGTGTGAATATTTTGAATATTAAAAATCGAAAAAAAACCCACATATCTAAAAATAATAATAATAAAATAAACATAATATAAATAATTGATATAGACAAATTACTACTAACCAATAAATAAAAATTCAAAAAGAAATAATAATAATAAAAAGGGTGAACCTAAATATTTATTTAATGTTTTTAAAAAATCAAGTTTTAATTAATTTCATTTTTTTTTTTTTTTTTTTTTTTTTTTTTTAAAATTGGGTTTTGATTATCTTTATTTTTTTTTTTTTTTTGTATTATATTAATAATTAAGAATGGGTTTTTTAAAATTTTTAATATTATGTTTTTTAAGTTTAATTATAATAAACTATTTAGATTATACAAGTAAACTTATTTATATAGATTTATATACCACAGAAATATATAAACACAGAGACACTCTTAACAATCCCATTATATATAATGGATCCCTTTTTAGCGACTCATATGCTATTATATTACCAAGGTCGGACTATTCGATTACCCCATTATACAATAAAGAAATAAAAGGCTTTAATCAAATCAATATATATAGCATTAAAGGAAATGATTTTTTTTTAATTGAAAAACCCATCCAACTTAATAATGGAGTGTACAAATCTAAAACCCATGGCAATACCTATATAATTATTACAAACAACGGTTTAATATATACAGAATTTAGTGTCGAAATTAAAGTCCATGGTGACGAAGCATTTAATCTTAGAGGACTGGAACGTTTTGTAGTGATGGTACCATTTTTTATAACTTTTTTAATATGTGTTTATTATAGTTATAAACTACTATTCCCGGTAGAACAAGGAAAAAAGAATTGGCTGTATTTTTTAATAGTTTTTGCAATCTATTTACTATTAAAATATTTAGAATTCAAAAATATTATTACTTTTAATGTATATCAAATTATAGAAAAACACCCATCTGCACTCAATTTTTTATATTATCCAATTGTTTTTACAATTTTATTATTAATTTATTATGTCTATAAAAAAACAATAATTAAAAATAAAATTGAATAAAAAACATTTTAAAACAATATTGTTTTTTAATATATTTTTATTTTTTTTATTTAAATTATTATTTTATATTTTTTTTTTTTTTTTTTACTTGAAACTACAAAACAATACTCCGATAATAAATGTTGATACAAATCCTTTAACCAATCAAATACAACCTTGGTGGAGGATTGATTTCTTGATTTTTTCAAAATAATGCTGGGAACAATTTTAAGTATAATATTTTTTTTATTTTTTTTATTAGAATCATAAAAAACGTGCTAAAGAATCCAATTTTTAGTGTGGTTAGTCAAAATCCCAATACCATCACAATTTATTTTTTGAAAAGATACCACCTTTGACTCTTAAAATAAATTTAAATCAATTTAATCTAAAAAAATTAAAAAAAAATTAAAAAAAAATTTTTTTAATTTTTTTAAATTATTATTTTTTTCTTTTTTTTCCTTTTTATTTTTTTTATTTTTTTTTTTTTTAAAATTATTTTTTTGCTATATATAAATTTCGTTTATTTATTTATTTTTTTTAATGAAATTATATATTTTTATATAGTATATTTATACTATATAAAGGAATATTATTGTAAATAGTCAACTAATCAATAGTTTTTTTTTATTTTTTTTTCAATAAATACCAATATTTTTTTTTTTTTTTTTATAATTTGTAAATTTGTTAAATAATTAAGAAAAATATATATAAATAATAAAATTTTTGGAACAACATTAAAAAATGTTTAAATTTAAAAAGTTAACAGAATTTGTAAAACAAAATCTTAATAATGTAAAACGTCAGAAAGAAATATTCAACTTTCATAAAGAATTAAATCACCATATACAATGTATTAGATTTTATCAACTATTTTATTTTAACCATCACCAATCATGTAATATAAATCAACAATTTCAACAGAGGAATCATTATAGAGAATATTTTTTTAATATTTATGAAAATTTATTAAATAAACACAATTTAAATAATTTTAGTTACAATAATAATAATAATAATAATGGTGGCACCTATCAAAACTATCACCACTACACTGGTGGGGGTTGTGGGAATAATGCAAACTCGGGTGGCAATGCACACAATAATAATGGATCAACGGGTGGTAGTACAAATAATAAATACGATTTTTTCTATCAACATAATAATTTCCACAATCAAAGTCGTCACAAATACTATTCACATCATCGTCAATTTTATGGACATTACTATAGAAGATATTATCAACAACAACAACACCAATGTAATAGACACCAACCAAAGAATGATAGGTTTGGTCTTTCTAGTTGTGATAAAAATGGACCAAAGAGTAAAAACAATGCTAGCTCGAATGGTCACTATAGTATTACATCTGCAATTTGCAACCAACTCTATGAATGTGCACAAAATCCAATGTTATTCTATATATACAATAAAAGGAAAAATGGAAGTCAAAGATCGTGCCATTTAAAAAAAAAACTGTATAAAAAATTACCAGAAAACCATTCGTCACGTAGCAGTGTAAACAATCGACATCAAACTACCCCATATACCTCAATTCCTGGCGAAAGCGTTACACCTTTAACATCAAACAATAGATACACAATGTCAAATTTTATTCTTTCACAAAACATTACATTAAAGAAAGACTCTCATTCTGACCACAACAGACTCTTTAGTAGCAGCACACCCCAGTTATTTGTATTATCAAAACTTACAAGAGTACTTGTGCCAATAGCAATGACCGGAATTCGTTCATCACTCTCCAAACACAATCTATTTAAACGTCTTGGCATGATATTTTTAATTTTGGCCTCTGCCACTGGAACCTATTTAATTTTAAATCAAGATGAAGTCCCAATTACTGGCAGATCAAGATTGGTTAGCTACTCTAAAGAAGAAGAACATGAACTTGGTCAAATGGGTTATGACGAAATGACCAAAGAATACTCTCCTTACTTTTTACCAGAAAATAACCAAGTTCAAAATAGAGTAAGAGAAATTGCCAAACGTATTATCGATGTTACCGGTCGTAGAGATTTACAATGGGAATGCCATGTAGTAAACTCTGAAACTGTTAATGCCTGTGTTTTACCCAATGGCAAAATTTTTATATTTAGTGGTCTCTTTGAAATCTGCGAAAGTGAGGATGAATTAGCAAGTGTTCTTAGTCATGAAATTGGCCATGCTGTTGCTCGTCATGCTGCTGAACGTCTTTCAATCAGCAAACTAGGCTATTTATTTCTTACCCTAACTCGTGGTTTAATTGGTGAAACTATCACTGGCAATCTCACTACTCTTTTCTCTACCAACCTTTTAAATTTACGTTATAATCGTATTCAAGAGATTGAAGCCGATCTCATTGGTTTAGAATTTATGGCAAAAGCAAACTATAACCCATATGCAGCCCTTTCAATTCAAAAGAAATTACAAAAATATGAAAACTCCATCAAAGACACCAGCACCAGTATTTCAACATTAGATTTCTTATCAACCCATCCAGCTCCAGAAGAAAGAATTTTAAAAATTGAAAATTGGTTAAATCAAAACTCTTCAAAATTTAATTTCAAAAACAATCAAACCATTGAAAAAAATAAACTAGGCAATGAAAACTTAGCAAACACTGTCAGTAAAAACAGTGCAAATGTAAATTCTCTTTCCTCCACAACAAGACTCTCTTACTTAAGTCAAAAATAAATAAATAAATAAATATAAAACAAAACAAACAAACAAATAAATAAAAACTAATTATTTTAAGATAATATTTTTTTTTTCTTTTTTTTTTTTTTTTTTTTTTTTTTGGTTGTTTGTTCTGTGTGATAACAAGCATCCCTAAAAAAAATGAATTTCAGCACAAACCACACAAAAAATATTATTTTTTTTTTAAAAATATTTTTTTTTTTTTTTTTTAATTTTTTAAAAAAAAATTTTTATTTTTTTTTTTATATTTTTTTTAAATTTTTTTTATTTTTTTATTTTTTTTAAAAACATTTTATATATTAATTAAAAATGATTTCAGCATTCGCTCGTAATAGTGTTAGATTCTTTTCAACTAAACCACACGTTTTAATTGATAAAAACACCAAAGTAATCTGTCAAGGTTTTACAGGTAACCAAGGTACCTTCCACAGCAAACAAGCTATTGAATATGGTACCCAAATGGTTGGTGGTGTTTCACCAGGTAAAGGTGGTCAAAAACATTTAGAATTACCAGTTTTCAACACTGTTCAAGAAGCCAAACAACAAACCGGCGCTAATGCCACAGTTATTTATGTTCCACCACCATTTGCCGCTGCTGCCATCAAAGAAGCTATTGATGCTGATATGGAATTAATTGTTTGCATTACTGAAGGTATTCCACAACAAGATATGGTTAAAGTAAATTTCATAGATTCATAAAACATAATTATCACAATCATCATAATCATCACAGTTACTATATATCATTGTCACCTCTATTTTGGTTAAAGAAATTTCAAAAAAAAAAAAAATTAAATTTCAAAAAAAAAATGATGATCACTTTCGATTCGACCGCAACAACAATAATAATAATAGTGGAAATTGTGGCAGTAATATTAACAGCAATAAAAACAATAATAATCACACTTCAACAATAATTATAATTAAAATAACTATCGGATATTAAAAAAAAAAACATTATTATTTTTACACGAATTAAATATTAATAATTCATATCTATTTTATTTAGGTTAAAAAATATCTTAATGAAAAACCAACAACTCGTTTAATTGGCCCAAATTGTCCAGGTATCATCAAACCAGGAGAATGTAAAATTGGTATTATGCCAGGTCACATCCACAAAAAAGGTAAAATTGGTATTGTTTCACGTTCAGGTACTTTAACTTATGAAGCTGTTGCTCAAACTACCGCTGTTGGTTTAGGTCAATCAACCTGTATTGGTATTGGTGGTGATCCATTCAACGGTACCAACTTTGTCGATTGCTTAAAGATGTTCACAAAAGATCCACAAACTGAAGGTATTATTTTAATTGGTGAAATTGGTGGTGAAGCTGAAGAAGAAGCCGCTCAATGGTTAATTGATAACCCAACTGATAAACCAGTCGTTTCATTTATTGCTGGTACCTCTGCCCCACCAGGTAGAAGAATGGGTCACGCTGGTGCTATCATCAGTGGCGGTAAAGGTGATGCCAACTCTAAAATCAATGCCTTAAAAGCTGCCGGTGTTACCATCTCACCATCACCAGCCAAATTAGGTGAAGCCATGTTAGAAAGAATGAAAGCTTTAGGTAAAGCTTAAATCCAATTTTTAAAATAATAATATAATAATATAAAATATAAAATCTTTTTTTTTAAAAAATTTTTGATCTCAAAAAAAAAAAAATCCAAAATAATAGTAATATAAATATTAATAATATAATAATTATAATTATTTAAAAAAAAAACATATTAAATAAAACCTTTACAAAAAAAAAACCTATGAACAACCCATCAATTATCAAATTATTTGTTTAAAAGAAATATATTCATACATTTCATTTTTGGAATTTTCACACATTTTTGGAAATTTAAAAAAAAAAAAAAAAATTAAAAATTATATAAAATTTTTTTATAAAATTTTTTTTATAAAATTTTTTTTTATAAAATTTTTTTTCTTTTTTTTTTTCACTTGCTAAACCGAAAAATTTTTTATTATTTATTTCGCTAAACTTAATAGTTGGATTATCTGTTTTTTTTTTTTGTTTCAATAAAAGAAGAAAACAAGGTTTTATATTTAATTATAAAAAGCAAAGGAAAAAAAAAATCAATACGATTCAAGATCATATTAAATTTTTTTTTTGTAAACTCAATAAAATTTAAATAAAAAAAATAGAAAAAAAAGTAATTAAACTCAAACAAAGACATTATTTTACAACTACTTTACTTACAACCAACATCACCACATTACAATAAAAGATTTAAAGAAATTTAAAATTTTAGATATACATTTTTAATAATAATAATTGATAAAAAAAAAAAAAAAAAAAAAAAAAAAAAGAATAGTTTGGTGGTTAATTTAGTTATATCTTTTGGAATATACTAGTTAATTAATAATACATAATAAAACTATATCCAATCATCAAATCAAATCAAAAAAAAAAAAAAAAATAGATTTTAAAATAATTAGTTCAATCACCCACATTATTGTTTTATAATAATAATGATATAAAGAAATAATTTAATATCTTCAATTCTTATGGTTTTAAATATATATTTATAAAATATTATTTTCAATTTTATCCACTTTAATAATCATCACATAAATAATTTTTTTTTTTTTTTCTTTTTTTTTTTTTTTTTTATCCTTTGTTATCTAATATTAATCAATATATGACTATATATTATACACCAGTTCACACTCACAGAATCTATAAAAGTTTATTGGACCTCATTTGTTTGATTAAAGTCTGCATTTTTTATTTTATTTTTTATTATTTCTTTTTTTATCATAATAATCCAATATCATAAACATGTGTTTTGTTGTATGTGTTCTTTAATATACAACATATTAACAAAACAATAATTCAAAAAAGGGATTTAATGTTGGTGTTAATAATAGTATATAGAAAATTATTTTTCTATTCAAGTACCCCACCCATAAAACTTTTGTTTAAATTTAGTACAGTGTTGTCAATTGTGTATCCTTTATAAAGAGAAAATAATAATAATAAATAAAAAAAAAAAAAAAAGGAAAAAAAATTCTCACAAACACACACAACACACAAAAACACACAATTTCAATAGTTTAAATTTCACTATATACTTTTTTTTTTTTTTTTTTATTTATTTGTTTTTTTTTTTTTTTTTTTTATTTCTTTTTTTTTTTTTTTTTTTTAAAATTATTTTAAATAATTTTAAATTATTTCTCTATTAAAAATAGGGTTTCTAAAAAATAATATCAATAAAATAAAAAAAAAAGAAAATATATACCAAATAATAATAAACCAAATAATTATCTATCTTTTTTTTCACAATCATAAACCTTTTTTTTTTTAAAAATCTATTTATCAAAAATAAAACTATAGTATTTTACTACTATTTATAATTGCTTTTTTTTTTTTTTTTTTTTTTTTCGTTTATTTATTTAATTTCAAGTTTATAAATTAAACTAGTTCAATATTTGTATAATAATAATTTCAATTTTATATTATTTATAATTGTGTATTTGTTTTGTCGATATAAAAATATAATACAATTTATTTAGCATTAATATAATATTAAACAACAATCTAATATTTCTTAAAATAATAAATAATCATAATAACAATCCTAAAATAATAATCTAACCCATTTTTAATCAAAATAATAATATAATAAAACAGGTTTTTTTTTTAATTTTTTTTCTTTCTCTCTTATTGTAATTTTTTAAATCAAGTATCAAATCTTTTTTTTTTAAAGGTTAGAGAAAACAATAAACATTATTATCACTCATTCTAAAAGGAAAAATGGCAACCGTAGAAAATAGTAATATTCAAGCTACCCAACCAGCTGCTGCTGATTCGACTACTGCAGCTTCAGCCCCTGCTCAACCAAAATTAGGTAAATATTATCAAATGTTTTTTTTTGTTTTGTTTTTTTTTGTTTTGTTTTGTTTTTTTTTTTTTTTTTTTTTTTTTTTTTGTTAATTTACATCATTCATAATTTATCCCATTCCAGTAAAATAATTTGAGATTGTATTCATTTTTAAAAAAATAAACAAACAATTTTATTTTATTTTTGTTTTGTTATTCATATTTCTCAAAAAAGAAGTTATAGTTTTTTTGGTTTTTTTTTCTGTTGTTATTTATTTTTTTATTTCTCTGGTTATTTTATATGAAAAAAAAAAATTCGAAACGACCGAAGTTTTTTTTTTTTTTTTTTTTTTATTTTTTAAAATTTTTTTTTTTTTTTATAATTTTTTTATTATTATTTTTTTTTTTTTTTTAATTTTATTTTATAAAAAAATTATAACAAACTAGATAATTAATTTTATTTTATTTTAAATCTAATCTTCTTTTTATTCTTGTTCAAAAATAAATTTTACAATTTATTTTTTTATTTTTGTTTGGTATATTTAAAATGATATCAAATAATTTAGAGGGTAAAGCATTAGAAGATGCTATCAAAAAACAAATCGAATATTATTTATCACGTGAAAATCTTTCAACTGATTTTTACCTCACAAATAGAATGAACAGCGAAATGTATGTTGCTCTGAAGTATATGCAAATTCAA
>NW_003519861.1:12647-16745 GCF_000190715.1 Dictyostelium purpureum | reverse complement strand
TTTAATAAAAAAAATAAACCAATAAACACTTTAAAAAGCAATTTAATATTATTATTATTATTATGGGTGTATTGTTTTATAAGCATTTTATCTTTTTATCTTTTTTTTCTTTTTTCATGGAATTTTTTATTTATTTTTTGCAGTTTTTTATTATTTTTAGGAAAATTTAAATATGAATTACAAACTCACACAAAAAATAAAATTTTGTTTGGCATCACCAATTTTCATAAATAATTAAAAAAAATTAAAAAAAAAAAAAAACACATGTTATCCAATTTTTTTTTAAATTTGTTTTTACGCAACAAATTAATAGTAACATAAATAACTTTATAAATATATTTATAATTAAAATTATTTGTACCAAGCTTGGTTAATCGTTTTTGTTTTTTTTAATAGATTCGTTATATTCTATTTTACATATAATTATATTTCCATAAAATTTTTATATAAAACAATAACAATAAACCAAAACAAAATAATAAAATAAATATTGATATTAAAAAAACACATTGTAAAACTGTTCATAATCAAATTTTTTAAATATAAAGTGTAATATTTTCACCCAAACAATTTAATTTAACAACACCACTATCAATCCCCCAAAAATATTAACCTTATAACCATATTTTGTTACAATATATATTTAAATTAATACAAAGGAATTTTATGTGTTCTTTTATTGTAATCAAATTATAAAATATCTTGTGTGTGCATTTATTTTATTTATAAATAAAAAACATTTTCACTTTTTTATAGGGCAGCAATAAAAAAAAAATAATTATAAAAGATTAATTTTTCATTATTTAAAGATAATGTATCGATATTATACCCATTAGTTACACAATAAAATTCCAACTTATTTACTATTTAATAGATTATTAGGAAAAAATTATATAGATGTCGAAACTGGTTATATAAAACAAACAATGGTTTTGTATTTATTTTGTTATTGTTTTTTTATTTTTATTGTTTTACAAATTTTATAAATGTTTTTTTTTTCTGGATCATTAGATTTATTGCATTGTGTAATTGTAAACATTTGTTGATTAAACATAGTTTTTTACTTATTATAAATAACTTTTAATCAACATTTTTTTTCATTTTTGTTTGTTACAGTAACCTATCAATTACAATATAATAGACATTGTACAGATAAAACTATGACAAAAATAAAAACAAAGTTTTTTATTTAACAACAATCAAAAATTCATTATTTTATAGAATATAACAACTCACAATCAATCACACTCATAATAAATCATACATCAATAAAGATTTGGTTATAAAAAGTTTCATTTTCACAATATTTAATTAATTTTAGTTACATTCTCACAACAGGATATTTCAATATATTCTTCTTTTGATAATCAAACTTATAATTCAAATAAAACCTGGATAAATCAAATAAAGGCTCAAAAAAAAAAAAAAAAAATTCAAATTTGTATTTATATCTTTATTACAATATATAAAATATTTAAAAAAATATAAAATAAAAATTTAAAAAATTATATTTATAGGCAAAAAAAATAGTTATAAAAATAAAAATAAAAAATAAAAAAAAATAAAATTTAAAAAAAAAAATAAAAAAAAATAAAAAAAAATAAATTAAAACTATTCGTTTTTTAATCGTTTTTTATCGTTGTAAATGTTTTAAAATTAAATATATTTAAATCTCATTTAGAAAATCTTTAAAAATTAATACCTCTTTAAAAATTAAAAAAAATAAAGTAAAAGCTGTTTCTTTTTTTTTTTTTTAAAATTTTTTTTTTTAATTTTTTTTTTTTTATTTTTTTTTTTATTTTTTTTTTTTTTTGGAAAACAAATCAATGGAATCCAAAAATAGGAACAATCAAGTTTATGTTCAAAAAAAGTAGTTAATTCAAAATCAGATAAAGAAAAAAATTTTAACATTTCAGTAGTTTAAAAGATTGTGAACAATGCAAAAAAAAAACAATTCAGATATCGAAAGCAACAAACTAAAAAAATAGGTTTGGTTTTATAATCATTTATTAAAGATTTAATCTAAAAACAATGGAAATAAAAAAAGCAATTGTATTTCGTTCCTTCTTAAAACAACACAAACACAAAAACAAAAATCAAAATCAAAAACAAAAACAATAACAACAACAATAATAACAACAACTTTAACATTAACATTAACATTAACATAACATTAACTATAACAACAACAACAGCAATAGCAATGGCAAAAACAATAACTACAACAGCAGCAACAATATCAATCCAATATAATGAAGAAGATGAAGAACCAATTTATTTTTCGCTCCACACTTTATCAAAATGATGGCCAGTTTATTCCACACCTCCACCATACACATCAATGAGTCATCAACAAGAACAACACCTATAGCAATAATAATAACAGAAAGCTAATCAGTTATATCCTCTAAATTCCAAGACCTTATATGGCATCAAATTTAACAAAAACAAGAGATCATAAACTATATTAAGAATTAAAATATTCTCTTGGACCACTTTAATTCTTGACATATCTACAACTGGGCATCTAAACAATACTATCTTATCAATTATCTTTATTGTTTATTTTTTGCTCACAGGAAATAAAACCACAACCATAATATTTACATCATCAAAAACAATAGAAACCATATAGATAACAATCGCTCAAATCGCTAATAATAAAAATTAAAGAGTTATCAGTTTGCTTAAAAATAATAAAAAAATAAAAATAAACACAAATTAATAAAAGATAACTTTTTCTTTTTTTTATCATTATTAAAACTCTTAGGTGTAAATAAATAAATGTTTAATTTTTTTTGATAATATTATAAACCCATTACAGTGCCCAAAATATATAGACAAGTATATAATTAAGATTAAAATGATTTTTGATTTTATCATTCACATATAATTATCATTATAAATCATTTAAATATCATATTACAATATTTATGAAAAATTAAAATAAAAATAAATAAAAAGCAAAATCATATTTTTTCCTTTTTTCAATTTTAATTTTATTTGTATTTTTTTAACCATTAAATAGTATTGATTATTAATAATTAGTATATCCTCTAAGTGCTTTATATATTGAATCCATTCGATTGGGGAATTATTCATTTTATGATTTTATCATTGATGTTTCACTTTCATACAACTAAGCCAGTATATTGATGGGCAACGAGACATCTTTTTTGATACCCTTTATTTATCAATTTACCAAAGATTTTCTATTATTTTAATACCTGGACTGCAGGGCGGTTATGGATCAACTTTAATATTTTTCTCTTTTAATATCGTTTCACTATATTTGTAGTATGTGAGCTATAGTTATCATGACCATTACTTTCAGGTACCTTATTTATATCTGCGTTGAATTTAAAGCTAATTGTGTATGGTTTTTAATAATTTCATGAACATATATTGGACTAATCACTAGTCCGTTTAAAACTGGAGCATAATTATTATAGCAATATTTCCCCAAAGCATTGCATTAACCCTCCCTTATGACATTGTCTTAATATAAAATAATATTAAAATATTGGTGTCATAAGTCAAAGAAGACCTATATCATATATTAAAATCATTTTTATTATTTTTAGTGAGAAAAAAACTTAATTATCGTAATTTTAATAACAACAATTATCGATAATTTTAATATTTTCTTTTTTTCTGTTTCGGATCCTAAATTAATAGTTCATGTAATCTTAATGTTTTTTGATATTTTTATAATTTTTTTTTTTAAAAAAAATTTCTAAAAAACAATTCAATTATCAAATAAATATGAATGTTTTGATAATTTTTTTATTTTTATTTTTATTTTTTTTTAAAAAATTTTTCTGGAAAAAAAATTAAATTAAAAAAAAATTTTTTGATTTTTTCAATTCACTTTTTATTTCATCTATTTATAATTTTTTTTAATAAAGAAATTATTTCACTAATTATTTGAAATCAATAGATTATTATTCACCTATCAAAATATCAGTTTATATACAATGTTTTTTTGGTTGATAATGTCGGTGGCATAGTGTAACATTAATAGTAATAGTAAACAAAAACAGTAACAGTAAAAATTTATTGTGAAAAAAATCAATTTTTTATTTTATTCTTAAATAA
>NW_003519861.1:0-12547 GCF_000190715.1 Dictyostelium purpureum | reverse complement strand
TTTTATGATTTTATCATTGATGTTTCACTTTCATACAACTAAGCCAGTATATTGATGGGCAACGAGACATCTTTTTTGATACCCTTTATTTATCAATTTACCAAAGATTTTCTATTATTTTAATACCTGGACTGCAGGGCGGTTATGGATCAACTTTAATATTTTTCTCTTTTAATATCGTTTCACTATATTTGTAGTATGTGAGCTATAGTTATCATGACCATTACTTTCAGGTACCTTATTTATATCTGCGTTGAATTTAAAGCTAATTGTGTATGGTTTTTAATAATTTCATGAACATATATTGGACTAATCACTAGTCCGTTTAAAACTGGAGCATAATTATTATAGCAATATTTCCCCAAAGCATTGCATTAACCCTCCCTTATGACATTGTCTTAATATAAAATAATATTAAAATATTGGTGTCATAAGTCAAAGAAGACCTATATCATATATTAAAATCATTTTTATTATTTTTAGTGAGAAAAAAACTTAATTATCGTAATTTTAATAACAACAATTATCGATAATTTTAATATTTTCTTTTTTTCTGTTTCGGATCCTAAATTAATAGTTCATGTAATCTTAATGTTTTTTGATATTTTTATAATTTTTTTTTTTAAAAAAAATTTCTAAAAAACAATTCAATTATCAAATAAATATGAATGTTTTGATAATTTTTTTATTTTTATTTTTATTTTTTTTTAAAAAATTTTTCTGGAAAAAAAATTAAATTAAAAAAAAATTTTTTGATTTTTTCAATTCACTTTTTATTTCATCTATTTATAATTTTTTTTAATAAAGAAATTATTTCACTAATTATTTGAAATCAATAGATTATTATTCACCTATCAAAATATCAGTTTATATACAATGTTTTTTTGGTTGATAATGTCGGTGGCATAGTGTAACATTAATAGTAATAGTAAACAAAAACAGTAACAGTAAAAATTTATTGTGAAAAATCAATTTTATTTATCTAAATAAAAAGATACTAATCAATTATAGAGAAATCAAATGGTCCCATAAATAAAAAAAAACCTCAGTTAAGCGATTATTATTAAAATATAATTCTGCTTAATATCAAACAACAAATTTCACTTTTTTTTTAAAAAAAAAAAAAAAAAATATTCATCAAAAAAATTGGCCTGGTTAAAAAAAATAGAAATATAATTTTTTTTAATGTTTATATATATAAAAAGAAATAAAATTTATTTAAAAACTTTATTTTTATTTAATTGATCACAATATTTAAAAACAAAATCGTATTTTTTTAATTCTTTTTTAATGGTTTGGTGTAAATTTGTGTCAGAAGGATTTTTCTTTATAATTTCATCTAATTCTTCTTTTCTCTTGCAATATGGCTCTTTAAAAACTACCCATTTGTTTACAACATCACTTTCGAACTTTTGCATATCTATACCATAGTGTTTTACTGCTCTATCGAAATCTGATTTAACAAAATACTGAATATCAATTTTTGAATCTTGAGCCAAATCGATTGGAACTACAATTACACGCTCTCTGTTAAAGCTTTGAGTTTCTGTAAATTGATATAATGAGCTATAAGTATTACTATTATTATATGAGCTGCCACCACCTGCAAATAATGAAAGAATGAATAATAATAATGGAATTAAAATGAGTAAAAGGCTATATCCAGATTCTTGCTGTTGTGGTTGATGGTGATGTGCTGCTGGTCTACGTCTTGGTGGACCTCCAAAATTAAATTGAACACCACTTCCAAATGGCGATGAGCTATAATAATAATTATTTCCACCTGCTCTTCTATTTCTAACATCTAAATATTTAAATAATAGTAATAGTATTAGTATAACCGATTATTATCTTTTATTGAATTTTTAAAAATAATACTTACTTGGTTGGACACCAAAAAACATATTAAATATATCCTCAGGTGAGAATTCGTCGTCGTAATAAACACCACCACCTCTTGTAAATGGTGATCTATTAATTGGTGTATCTTCGCTACCATGTAAATCATAAGTTTGTCTTTTGTTTGAATCGCTTAAACATGAGAATGCTTGTGTTACAATTTTAAAGGCATCATCCGATCCTGGTGCATGGTTTTTATCTGGATGCATTTGTAATGCAAGCTGAATATTTAATAAAATGAATGAATTAATATAAATATAAATATTATATAGAGATATACTATTCATTATATTATAATATGTACTTTTCTGTATGCTTTTTTAATTTCATTTTCTGTTGCAGTTTTTGGTATTTCTAAAACTTCATAAAAACTTTTACATGCCCTAATTCTTTTAATTGCTGCAACTTGTTCTGCTGTATATTTTGGTTTTGCTGGTTCATTTATTGTTTCGGTTGTTTGAGTAGTTTTTGAAGAGGTGGTTGTAGTGGTTGTAGTTGTAGAGGATCCATCAGTTTCTTTTTGTGTAGTTGTAGAGGAAGATGAAGTTGTAGATGAACTATAAGTTGCTAATAATTCCCTTGCTCTTTCGTTTGGATATAATGAGTTTGATTTATTTAAAAACTTGATACACCCTTCTAAATTGCCCTCTTTATATTTATTTAATGCAATTTCGATACATCTTATTGATTCTTCTCTGTTACTTTCCATCTTTAAAATATAAAATGTTTATATATGTATATATTTATATATGGTTATTTTATATCTTTTTTTGTTTATTTTTATATGTTTTTTATATTTTAAAATGTTTCAAAGAAAAAAATATTAAATTAATTTTTTTTTAAAAAATTAAATATAATATTAATAGAAAAACTATAATTTATATATAAATATATATTAATATATTATTATTATTATTATTAATTTTACTGGTAGTTTTATTATTATCTATTATTTTTAATAAGAAACATAAAATTAAAAAGTAATAACCCACGCACTAAGTTAAAAAAAAAATAAAAAATATAAAAAAAAAATGAAAAAAAATTTAAAAAAATAAAATTAAAAAAAAAAAAAAATCAAATAATTTTAAAATAATTATTTTTTATTAACTTTTTTTTTTGGTAATGACTCATATATTTGGAGCAGAGTTTGACTTATTGAGATATAACTTTTTCGATAAATTTTGTTGTTGAGTTGTATTTATAAGGGGACTTGTAATAATTTCGGATTCCAAAATAGGTTCTGAACTTACACTTAGTAAACTTGAATTTCCAGAACTATCGTCTTTATCGACCTTGGTCAATTCGGGGTTAACGTTATCGGGTTGATAATACTATTACCATTATTATTATTTATATTATTATTTGAACTGTTGGTTGTATTGGTATTTTGAGTTGTTATTTTGGATTGGTATTTGGACTATTAATTGGACAATGAATTGGGGGGAGGATTTGGCAATATAATTTTCAGTTAATGGATCATCCAGATCATCCATTTCAAATAATAATTCTTTACTACTATCGCAATTATCATTATTTGTCTTATTTTTGTTATTATTATTATTATTATTATTGTTAACTATAGCATTATTATCATTTTCTGTATCTGTATTAAATTCGTTCATTTCAATATCACCTTTATTTCTTTTATCTTTTTTCATAAGTTTGCTGATTGATTCATAGGAAGGTTGGGGTTTTAATTTTGACTTTGGTTTTGACGATGTCTGTGGTTGTTGAGATTGTTTTATACTATTTTTCTTCTCGGGTGGGGTATCTCTAGAAAAAAAATTTGTTAGCTTCAAATCGGTTTTTCTAAACAAAGAACTAATAAAGTGAAATTTGGGTTGTTGATAGTTTTCATTTCTAGTTATACTTTCCAGTGTTTGGTCACTTTGATTTAATTGTATCTTTAATAGTTTTAATAGTGGATATGTTGCAAAACCAAAAATGAAGAGAGTAGAAATAACAGATAAAAGAATATCGGTCTTTACTAATGATGGATTATTAGCTTCGTTAATCTCGCTTTGGGACATTAATGAAAATGAAATTGCACCTCTTAACCCTGAAAGCCAAATAACAACTTGAATTGGTTTAGAAACTTTATTTGAAAACAAAAAGAATGCTGGAAAAACTGATATGGCCCTAGTTACAATTAATAATATCTTTTTTTTTTTAAATATTAATAATCTTATTATAATTATAGTTATTATTATTATATTATTACTTACAAAGGTCCATATAAATAATCTAATATCAAAATTAAAATTATGATTTGGTAGTGTAATACCTATATATATGAAAACTATGGTTTCACCAACGAATGATATTAGTTTAAATAGTTGAGAGACTGATTTCTTAGTGTCACTTGATAAGCTTTTATAAACATATTGGCTAGTAGTAATACCACAAAAGAAACCTTTTTTTTTTAAAAATAAAAATAAATATATTAATAATAAAAATTTAATAATAAAAAATTAATTAATACATACTTGATAAAATACCAGATAAATAAATTGAGTCGGCAATTAAATAGGATAGATATGAAAATATTAAAATAAATATAGTTTCGAGTGCGGGGAATTTTCCAAAATCGATGTACTTTAATAGAATAGCTAGAACCAAAGCGATTACAATACCCAATACTATAGAGCCGATAAACATTGTTATAAATAGTAGTATGGGTTTCCATACTTCCTTAATTGTATACCCAATAACAGCCTCGTATAAAATTACACCAACAGCGTCATTTAAAATACTTTCACCCAAAACAATCATATATAATGTTGGTTCGACATCCAAGGCTTTAAATATGGCTAATGTTGCGACTGGATCTGTAGCACATGTAACTGCACCGACTATTAGGCTGTCAAGCATTGTTAAAGGGGCTGATGCTGATGTTTTTCCAAGTAAATGTATGCCTAACCCTGTGCCAATGAAAGAAATAAAGCATCCAACAGTTGCCAATATTATAATAACCCTAATATTTTTAAAAAATTCATACTTAAAATTCATAATTAAAATATAAAAAAATTAGGAAACTAATTATAATTATTGGAAAAAATAATGATTTTGGGGAACTTACTTTGGTTAATGTATACCCAGTTTCAAAAATTATAAATGGCAATATAAATAAAAAGAATTTGTTTGCATTATATGTTGCTAAATGGTCAAACAAAGACAAATTAGAGAATCTAATTATAAGACCTATTATTACACCATAAAATACTACTGCTAATGATTCGGGTATATAATGAAAGTTAACCCTTACGACAATAAATACTACAATAATTCCTATAAATACTACTATTACAAATGAAAGTAATAGCCTACTTGCATCCTTTCCACAGCCCAAGTCATCATCACATTCTTCATTTTCTGCTACACCACTTGATGAAGTTGTTTCTTGGCCAAAAGCTGATGTTATAAATTGGTTGGAAATTATTAAAAATATAAATAAAAACAAAAATGGGTTTTGATTTTTCTTTTTTTTAAACATTACTTTTTATTATTTATATTACTATTATTTTATAAATTGTATGGTTATTTTGATTTTAGTTAAAGTTTCTGGTTCCTAAAAAGAAACAAATATATGATGTTATTCAATAGTTTGATTTGCTGTTAATGGGTACTGTTTATTATTATTATAAAAAAAGAGGACTTTCATTTATGAAAAAAAAACAAATAAATTATTATGGTATTTTTTAAAAATAAATATAATTTTATTTTATTTTATTTAATAAATATATATATAAATATTAAAGGTGTATCTGTATGTGTTTAATCAAAAAAAAAAAAAAAAATAAAAAAATATATATATGTGTTGTTTGGAGTTGATTTGAATGAAAAACAAAAATTAAAAAAAAAAAAAAATAAATTTTAAAAAAAAAATTATTTCCTTTTTTTTTTAATTATTTTAATTATTAAAAATTATTTTCAAATCTATTAATTAAACTAATTATATAATAATTTCAAACATGTTAAATGATTACATTTCTAGGTAACAATATTATAATTTATAATTTTAATACCAAAAATATATTATAAAATAATAATTATTATTTTAATTATTTTTTTTGGGACCTTTTTTAATAAATTAAAGGTAATTATTATAACATCATATTTTTGCAAATGAAAGAAATAAATCACGAAATATCGGATGGGAAATTTAAAAAATTATTATTTTTTTTATTTTTTTTTAAATTTTATATTAATTTTTTTAATTTTTTTTTTTTAATTTTTTTAATTTAAATTCAAAATGTTTTAATTTATTAAAAAAATAAATAAATAAATAATCACATCACACTAAATAAATAACAAATAAAAAATGACAGATGTGCAAGAAAATTTTTTTAAATCAGTAACATTACCAAGAGATTATGAAGATGTTATGAAAAAAGTAAAGGCATTTAAAGATAGAGCTATTGAAAATAAAGCCAAAGTTATCTTAATTACCGTATGTCTTTTATTTTATATTACTATTCGTTATTTTGTATTTTTATTATCTACTCCTTACACCGCTATTACATTTATTATAGTCTGGAGGCACCATAGTACCATTCGAACAAAACATGGTTAGATTTTTAGATAACTTTAGTGGTGGTAATCGTGGTGCAACAACAGCTGAATATTTTTTAGAGCAGGGTTATTATGTGTTATTTTTATCAAGAAAGAATTCACTTCAACCATTTGTTAAGAATCTAATGTTACATGATACCAACTTTTTTACTTATTTAGGGATTAATAATCATAATAATCATCACTCAAATGGAAGTAATAACAGAAATTCAGTTCTATCACCAAGTATGGATTTAGATAAAAACCATGTTTGTATAGGTAGTGAATATTACTATGAAGTTTCTAAAGAATTTTTAAAATGGAAAAAGGTGTGTATTTATTTATTTTTTAAGATCCTTCAAAATAACCTTCTAATGTATTTTATAGTTTATTGAAATAGGTAGCCTTGAAAGAATAAATTTTGAAACAGTTGGAGAATATTTATATTTGTTTAAAGGTATAAGCGCAGAGTTATCAGTATTAAAAAAGAGTTTAATTGTTTATGCAGCAGCAGCAGTATCTGATTTTTATATACCATTGGATCATATGGCAAAACATAAAATTCAATCCATGAACCAATCATTAACAATTACATTAGATCCAGTACCAAAGATGATAAAGTTTTTAGTTGATCAGTGGAGTCCAGAGGCATTTATAGTTACATTCAAATTAGAAACGGACAAAGATCTTCTCGATAGTAAATGTAAAGCATCACTTAATAGCTACGGCCATCAATTAGTAATAGGAAATCTTTTACAAGACTATAGAAATTGGGTAGTGTTCCACTGCAAGAATGCTGAGCCGGTAGTTATCAAAAGAAATGATTCACAAAACCACGAAATATCTCATTCACTTTATCATTCAACAGGTACTATGACCCATGGACACCCTATCGAAATTGACATTGGTAAAAAATTAATAGAATTACACAATAGTTTTATAAATTCAAATAAATAAACACCATACTGCACTATTTTAATTAAAAAAAAATATTTTACAACTTTTATTTATTTTATTAAAATTTAAATAGTATTTTTTTTTCTTTTTTTTTTTAAAAGTATATTATTATTATATGTTATTTTATTATTGTTATTATTTCTTTAAAGGATCCCCAATTAATGAGGTAGCATCTTCATTCTTATCCTCAGTGATTGAATCTGGTAATGGTAATGTGCCTACTAACATATCTCTAATTTCTTTAACTTTGGAAATTGCCAATAAAAAGTTTTCGCGGTCATTATCTTCATTACTGTTTATATATTTTTCACCTTTTTCGAGTAATGGGATGATATCATTTAAACTATAACCTAAATGATGTTGAACATTCTTTAGTTTTTGTGAATCTGTTATTATTGGTGATTTGGTGAATTGAAGAGATTTATGTTTTGAGCTGCTACTAAAAAATGTTGACCTAGCTTGACCTATTGAAATATTGGTTGATGAGTTTAATGAGGTCGGAGCTGATGATGAAGATGAGGATGAAAATAAATTTAAATCTGATTCCCTAACACCGAATAAGTCTTTTGGATTTGATTTAACGAATCCAGAACTACTATTGCTTTTTGTAATATTTGCTTTAAAAATACCACTATTACCACTATTATTTAAATTTAAACCTATATTATTATTTATATTATTGTTATTATTTATATTATTACTATTATTGTTACTATTTTGATGTGAGATTTTTGGTGAGGTATTATTTGATGGTGATGATGTTAATGGGTTATTTATTGTTTTATTTTCGTTATTACTATTATTTATATGGGTGTTGTTATGATTCGAACTATTTAATGATGGTGTTGTTTTTGTACTTAAATTATCGATTGGAGTTGTACTTGAAGATGATATTTGTGAAGAATATGGCAAAAATGAAGTTGGTGAATCCTCTCCACTACTTGAGGTTTCTGGAAAACTACCAGAATTATTCAATGATGGATTTAATACAGCTATAGTTTTTGTGCCAATACTTGATGCGGAGGTTGGTGGTTGAGCACTTTTGACCATTACAGCGATTGAACAATTTGAATCTTTAATTTCCAAAGCTTTTTTAACTAAGGAATAAACATCTTCGACTGGTGGATATTTATAAATTCTTTTGAGTGCATAAACACTGTCGCTTTGCAATACTATTAGAATAAATATATTAGTATTTAATAAAATTAATATTTTTTTTATAATCAATACATACATTGTTCTCTAATATAAGTTAACATTGAAATACAAAAATAGTCAATTAAAACTAAATCTTCCCCATATGCAAAAATAGCATCCCAGATATTTAAAACATCTTCAAAATGAAATTCTCTGCCAAATAATAAACGAATCCAACGAAGTAAGTAGATTTGTGGTTCGATATCGATTGAATCTAAATGTTGGTAAAGTTCGAAATCTTTTTGTTTGAGTAATACTGAATGAATATATTTACACTTTTGAACTACTTCATTGAATTTAGTTGTTTGAGAACCTGATAAATCGGATGAGTCACCATTTAGACTATTGTTTGGTGATTGTGATGGAGATGTACCAACAGTAATTGTAGATGAGGTTGTTCCTGCAGCTGAAGCAGATGTTGCATTTAAATTGGTCGATGGTGGTGGGGCTGGGGCGTACCAATCTGATGTAAACCTCATCAAACATTCAAATGTTGAAAAGGTATCGTGTTCCAAATACTCTTTATTATAAATGAAATCTATTAAACCTTTTGGTGATTCGTCTAATTTTTGATATTCGGTATATTCTTTGTGGTAGAGATAAATGATTGGTGCCAATAATTCATGCATACCCTGTCTATATGAAACAATTCCATTGGTCTTTGAATAAAGGAATAAAATTCTTGACATCATTTCTACAACATTTTCGTTTTGGAAAAATTCATTCTCTGGATGAGTTCTTTCTAAATCGATTTTAATAATTTTTTGAACATCTAAATTTTTAAAGAATTTATTCCATGGTGACTGGCAGTATAAAATTAATAAATTAGTTATTTGATAAAATAATAAAACTGAAAATTATAAAATTAATATTTACATCATCATTTTGAGATAAAGGGTCATAAACTGAATTTGAATTTCTTGGGTCAAAACAATGCTCTTCTCTTAATTTATTATATCTTTCTCTTTGTTTCTTATAATCAGTTTCCCAATTATTAATTTTATTTATATCTAAACCACCTAAAAATATCTATTAAAGTATAAATTGGTAAAGAGTTAATAATTATTTTAAATGACACAATATCGCTTGATGAACTTACCTTCCATGCAATACCACGAAGTGGTGAATATTTAAGTACACCTGTAAAAGCATTCATTTTTAAAACTTCAAATGGGGTTTTTTCTAATGGAATGGCAGAGAAAAAGATTTTATCAAATTCTAATTTTAGTGGGGAAACAAGGTCAACTTTTTTTTCAAATTCTTCTTGTTCGATTGTACCAATTGTAATTTCTGAAGTTTTAACATCATCATAAACGTTTGAAACTGACATTGAAAAGTTTGGATTATTGTTATTACTATTTTTATTTGGTGTATTGGGTTCAGTTTGAATTTCAATCGAAACTTTTGATTCATTTTTATCTGTACTGATTTCATTGTCTTTAATAAAAATGACTGTGTCATTACTATTATTAGTTGATATTTGAATTTCTGGTGCGTCGGCCATTGTCAAAGAGTCACTACTTTCGCTAATACTGGTATTAATTTCTTCTTCATCATTATCCTCTTCTGAAGCTTTTAATAGATCATTCGAAATTAATATCTCTTCCTTTTTTTCGTTTGTCGATTCAACTTCCCCTAAATTTTGTTCTACTTCAGCTGTTGGTTCCTCTTTCTCCGCATTTACTGAATCGGTCTCTATATTTTGTTCTACTTCGACCTCTAGTTCCTTTTGTTCCTCTTCCTTTACTTTAATTGGTTCGCTAATATCATCTACTTGTTCTAGTTGTTCTTCTTTTTCTTCGCATATTTGCTCATCAGCTATTTGTTCTTCTACTTTTAATGGTTCGATAGTTTCTTCTTCCATTGGTTGGTCAATAGCTTCTACTTTTTGTTCTACTCCCTCTGAACTGTCACTTTTTTCATCTTCTACAACCAAATCATCATTATTGCTTGTTTGTTGACTTTTCTTTTTAATATCTTTTGTATCGAAAATTGAATCCATAATATCAGTTTCGGCTGCACTCTTTGATGGAATTGAGTTGAAAATAGATGACATAATATCTTCTTCGTTAGCAGGTCTTGTTGATATTGGTTTGTTTTTATCTATACCTTTATCGACTATATCTAAAAATGATGTCGAGTCCATTTTCTTTTTTTTTTTTACGCTATATACTATTATTTATTATCTTTTTTGTGCAACATAAAAATAAAAACAAAAAAAAAAAATAAAAAAAAAATAAATAATCTTTATACAATATATAAAAATAATTGAAAATTAAAGTGTATTAAATATTTTTTTAATAATGAGTATAATAGTGTAGTAGTATAAAATAATAAAATAATACAAAAAAAAATAAAAAATATCTATTTTTTTTTCTATTTTTTTTTAATGTAAAAATTTAAAAAAAAAAAAAAAAAATTTATTTTTTATTTTTATTTTTTTTTATTTTTTATTTTTCAACAGATCCAAATAAATAATTTTAAAATAAATAATATATATACATATATACTATACTTTTTATTGTTTAATTCTCATATTTATTTCTTTTTTTCTTGATCCAACAATTTATAGTATCGTTGTATAAAAAAAAAAAAAATTAAAATAAAAAAAGAAAAAGAAAAATTTCCTTCTAAATTTCGTTGTATTATTATTATTGATTTTTCAAATGAAAAAAAAACATTTATGTCCATTCCCCAAAAAAAAACCCAATCATTTATTTTGGACTAATATTATCAATTTAAATAAAAAGAAAAAGAAATAATTTGACCAAATTTAAATAATAATATTTTTTAATTTAAAATAAATTAATTTTTTATCCAAATGGGATCTTTATTTTTTTTGTTTATTTTTTATTTTATTTTTTTTTATTTTTTTTTTATTTTATTTTATTTTATTTTATTTTTATTTTAATTTTTTAATTTTAAAATAGATAGATTATTATCCTTATATAGATTTTTTATAGGATTTCTTCTGTTATGTTAACATTTTTTAAATATTTTATTTAATTTATTTTTTAATAAAAAAAAAAAAAAAAACAAAGAAAGAATCATTCATTCATTTTTATTTATTTTTATAGTTAAAATGCCCTGCTAGTAACATTATAAAACCAATTTAGAATAAATAATTATTTGAAAGATCAAAAATAAAAATAAAAATAAAATAAAAAAATTTCTACAACCTGAAATTTAAGGGATAATAAACAAAACTCGTAAAATAATAAAATAATAGTTAATATTAATAATAATAATAAAAATAATATTCGGTTGTTTCATTCAATGAAAACAATAAATGTTTATCAATACATAACCTCCTTTATTTAAATAGTTTGTAAATAAATTGTTTTTTATCTATAATTCAAGATATCAAAGTAAGAAACAACTAAAGTTTTTAAAAAAAAGTAATTATTAATTAAGAATATTTTGTTGTTATTATTGATTATTAGTCAGATTATTAGTCAGTTTTAAAACCAAATCATATTTTATTATAAAAAGATAAGAAAAGGGTTATATCTTTTTTTTTCTTTTTCTTTTTTTTTTTTATTTAACTTCAAGTTAAACTGTTTGTGTGGGATTGTTTTTATTTTTTAATTTTTAAAATTAATTTAATTTTAAAATTAAATAAATGTTGGGTGTATAAATATTCAAATAGAAAAAAAACATACCATTAGTTTAAAAGATATAACATACATAATTTTAACCACTATCTCACCCACACACACAATTCCTTCCCCCTTTTTGGGAATATTCGAAATTTTTAAAAAAGTTGGGTTGTTTTTTGTTTTGGGTGGTTGGGGAGATTGTAGTTTTTAACCTTATTTTTTTAAAGTAAAAAAATTTTTTAAAAGGTTATAATTATATATAATTCTTTAAAAAATTCTTTTAAAGGAAAAAACAAATTTAAAGGGTTTGGAAAAAAAGAGAAAGTTTTATTTTTTTTAAAAAA
>NW_003519860.1:5133-15133 GCF_000190715.1 Dictyostelium purpureum | reverse complement strand
GTGTGTATGAAATTATTATGAATAAATCTCGATCTTAAAATTAGTTTTTTTATTTTGTAGGGGGGAGGGTGTTGTATTTTTTATTATGATATTGTTTAAAAAAATAAAGACAAAACTGAAATTCTGATTTGATTTTTTAAAAATAATCTTGTAAAAAGAAATATTTAAAAATATATTCAAAATTTAAAAACAACCAATAGTGATTATAATAATTATAAAGTAAAATAAAAAAATATAGAAAAATTATACAAATTTAAAAATTGTAAAAAAAAAAAATATTTATACAGCAATGATATGGTGGTGTGATATAATATGATATAATAAAAATAAATAACACATACGTCAAGATAATAGGCATGTTCCCAAACATCAATACCTAATAATGGAGTAAAACCAGAGACTGAGAGTGGATCTTGATTTTGTTGGGTTTGAATGACTAAACGATCTTCAGCTTTATCATAACCTAACCAACCCCAACCTGAACCTTGAATAGCAACGGTTTGATCAGTCATTTTTTTAATTAAATTATCAATTGAACCAAATTGTTTATTGATAGCATTGATTAATGGACCACTTGGAGCAACACCACCATCTTGGTTTTTTGGTGCTAAATTGGTCCAAAAGATTGAATGGTTAACATGACCACCACCATTGAATTTAATAGCACTTTGGAGAGCAATCATTTGGGCAACATCTTTAGCAGCCTAAAAATAATAAACAAATAATCATAAATATTTATTTACTTTCTCTTATAATTAAATTTAATTTAACTATACATACTTCAGCTTTAGCATATTTATCTAAAGCAATGTTAAGATTATTAACATAGGTTTGATGATGTTTTTTGTGATGAAGGGTCATAATTTCTGGTGAAATTACTGGTGCGAGAGCACCATAGTCATATGAGAGATCTGGAAGAGTGTATGAGTTGGTAGCATTGGTGAAAGCTCTAATTGATTGGAGCTTTTGAACTGACTTAATTGAACGTCCTAACATTTTTAATTAAATGAATAAAATAAATTAATTAATTAATTAATAATTATGAATGAAATAAAAAAAAAATTTTGAGTCAAAATAAAAAAAAATTAATGTTCAAAAAATTTTAATTATTTTTATTTTTTTTATTTTTTTTTTTTTAATTTTAATTTTTTTTTTATATTTTTTTTATATTTTTTTTTTATTATTTTAAAATTTAAATAAATTAAAATTTCTTTCACATTATCATAATTAAAAATTATTTCTATATATATAGAGAAAAGCATCTTGTTATATAAATAAAGAAATAAACTATATACAAAACTACAGCTGTTACAAACCAACTAAATAAAATAATAAAAATTAATAAAATATTAATAATTATAATATAATTTATCCAAAATGAATTTCGACTACAATAGAATGATGAATATGGGCGGTGGCGGTATGACAGGCAGATTTAATCAAAAATTTAAAGCTTATCCAATTTCTTTCTTACCAAAAGAAAAGCATTCATTAGAATCAGGTGGTAAAAGTAGGTAATCATAATTTAAATCATATATAATTTTGTAATGGATATTAATAAATTGCTATCCCATCTTATTTATTTATTTATTTATAGTTTTATTACCACCAAGCTCATTAAATACATTAAGTAGATTAAATATTCAATACCCAATGTTATTTGAAATTTCAAATCCAATTACAGGCAGAACCTCACATTGTGGTGTTCTCGAATTTACTGCTGAAGAGGGTGTTTGTTATCTCCCATATTGGATGATGCAAAATCTTGGTTTAAATGAAACTGATTTTATAGATATTAAAAGTGCAACATTACCAAAAGGTAAATATTAACAAATTATATTATAAATCTATAGTAGATATAGCAAGAACTAATAATAATAATAATAATAATATTTTTAGGTACTTTTGTTAAAATTCAACCAAGAACTTCAAACTTTTTAGATATTTCAAATCCAAAAGCTGTTCTTGAAAACTCACTTAGAAAATTTGCAACTTTAACCAAAGATGAGGAAATTATGATCGATTATAATAACAATAAATATTACTTAAAAGTAGTTGAAATTAAACCAGCCAATGCAATTTCTATTATCGAAGCTGATGTTTCTGTTGATTTTGCGCCACCAATGGATGCAAAAGAATCACAAAATCCAACCCCATCTTCAAGCCAACCAGCTTCAAAAGGTCTTACATTTGGATCAGGTTCTAGCGCACCAAAATTAATTCCAGGTAAAAAAAAGAAAGATGATAGTGATTCTGACTCTGATTCAGATTCAGAGGAACCTAAATTTAAAGCTTTTGGTGGTTCAGGTGCCAGATTAGATGGTAAAATCAGTTCAAGTCCAAAAACCTCCTCACCAACCTCAACCACTCCAACTAACACCTCATATATGAATAAAGCAGCACCAAATAACAATAATAATAATAATAGCACTAATAGTGATAATAGTGATAGATTTAAGAGTTTCAGTGGTAAAGGATATAGTTTAAAAGACTAAATATCATATAATCAAAAAAAATATTAAAATGTAAAAATAAATGATGGAGATCCTTAATCTTTTTTTTTTTAATCATAAACATCATATATAAATAAAGCCCTTATGATAAAAATATTAATTTACAGATTTATCCTTTTAAGTTATTTATTCCTTTTTAGTTTTTTTTTAAATAAAAAAAATAAATAAAAAAAAATAAAAAATAAAAATTTTAAAAAATTTCATTTTTTTAAATATTACCGTGTTATCTTTATGCAATAATAATTTTATTAAATAATACAATAATAATATAATAATAAATATAATAATAACAATAATATAATAAAAAATAATACAAAACTTATAAGTTGACTATAAAAATAAATTAATTAAAATTGGGATTAGTAAAAATAATTAATCACCGTATAACCATTAATATCACTTTGTATAAATATATATTATATTATAGTATTATTAAATAAATAATGGGGGTACAGGGATTTTCAAATTATATTAAAAAAAAATCACCAAGGGTTGGTGTACCTATAGATTTAATAGATGAAGCAAATAAAAAAAGTAAAAAAAGAAATATCCCTATTCAAATCCATAACCAAGTAAGGGTTTAAATTAAATATTAATACTATTAGTAATTTAGAAATTATTATAGGCATCGATGGTTTATCATATATATTTCATGTAGCAAATCAATTATCAAGATGTAATTCATTAAAATTATTTGGGGACTCTGTAAGAGAATTCTTTCAACTATTAAAAAATAATAGAATAGAGCCTATTGTATTCATTGACGGTTATGAACCTCTATACAAACAAAAAGAACATGATAAAAGATTTAGACAGCGTGCAGAGCAATATACACATAGCGCTACAGAATCATATTTAGATACATCCTCAAAAACAATGACCCATTATCAATTCCCATCACCACTATTTTCAAAAGAGTTTACATCCATCCTCAAAGAAATGAATATTCCAGTTTATGTATCAAGATTTGAAGCAGATCGTGGTATTGCTCAATGGGCTGCCGATAATAGGGAAATTTATGGTATTATTTCAAATGATTCAGATTTCTTTTTTTATCAAGGTTTAGATTGTTTTTTCTTTCCATTGGATCAAATATCTATCAATCCCTCAATTGGCTCAATTGTAGTAGTTGGATATACTGTTAGAAGAGTAGCAAATTCTTTAGGAATAAATGTAGATGTAAATATAGTAATAAATATAAAATAATAAATAGATAATAATAGAACTAATAAATTTACATTTGTTTTAGAAATTACCATTATTAGCATCATTAATTGGCAATGATCAAACCAAACATATACCGGGAAATAAAAATTTTAGACCCAAAGGTAATCAAGATAGAGTTCAAGCAGTCATTAATTTAATAAGGAATCAAAATTGCTCAAATTCAGTATTAACAAAAGAGGTGTTTTTTATTTCAGCAAAAAATCAACAGGTTTTTATTGAGTCAATGAGAGGATATAATTTAGAGACAAATATTAATCGAGTTCCGAATGACTCAATAGTAATGGAAGAATCAACTGGAACAGTATTTAGACGAAATTCAGATATTCAAATTAAATTTCCAATAGAAAATGAATATCAATTAGAGGATGTTTTATTCTCAATTAGTGGCCATACATCTAGAATCTATTGCTTCTCAAAATTACTTTATAAAGAATACCATACCCACAGAAATTGCTTCGAGCCATCTATACACTATGAAGAGAGTATCCTTACTTATATGAGGGAAATTTCCGCTTTCTTTTATGGTCTTTTAGATGATGTCCAGAATAGAGAAGGATCAAAAATCGAAGAGCTTCAACCAAATTTAAACGATATTATATCAATAGAATATACTCCAAAATATTTAGCATACTCCCACAAAGAATGTTACAAAGATATGGTTCCATTTAATAGAAGAATATATGACTTTTGTTCAATATTTAAATCTTTACCACTATACAGTTATTTAATTAATAATGATAGAAAAGACATTGATATTACAAATTTTAATTTTTATCAATTTTATTTTATAACGTATGTTTTATTATAAAAAAATAAATAAAAAAATAAAAAACTAACATTTCCTTTCTTTCAATATAGATGCTGGAGATATATGTTATCATTTGGACAGTTTTTATTCAAAATAGAAGAGTGGATGGTAGATTCTTTTGCTTTACATGTACTTTTATTACGTCATAGGGTATCAATTCAATTTTCTTTAGAAAACGATTCATTCCAAACATTATATTTAGGTGAATTTTATCAATTGTTATTAAGATGGTGTTTTGATATGTCCGATGCTATGGCTTTACCTAAAACCACTGGACTCCATAGAATAGGAACAAGTCAAGAATTATTTTATCCAGGTCTTTTGTTTGAAACTACCTTTATCCATCCAATCTGGAGAATGGCCAAAAATAATTTTGTTAAAGCTTTAAAAACCACTTCACAAAAAGAAAGATTAGAAATATTATTTAATCCAATAATATCATTACTTACACCAGAAATTATAGAAGAGTTTAAAATTATTAAAGAATTAATTTATAAAAAAAATTAAATTAGGAAAATAAAAAAAAAGAAAATTAAACATCAAATTAAATATTATTTATTATATATATTTTAAAAACCAATTTTTCATTTTTTAATAATGATTTAGTAATGATGTATTACTACTGTTTTCTGCTAATTCATTATAATGTATGTAACCATTGTTTCTCTTTACAACAATATCATCATCTTCAAAAACCTTATATTTTTTTGGGGTAGTAGGTAAGCTAAAAAATTCTTTAATTGATTCTGTAATTTTTTAAAAAAAAAAAGTATTAGAGATGAAATTTTTTATTTTTTTATTATTTTCAATATTACTTAAAAACATTAGTATCTCTTTATAGGATGTTAAATACGAATAAATAAATAAATAATACAAATTTATTTTTTGAAATTATATATTTACTTGTCCTAAAATATTTTATTTAAGTGTTATAAAAAATTAGAAAAAAAAAAAAAAAAAAAAGTGGTGTTAAAACTACAATTTTTATATCATACCAATAAGATCTATATTATAAAAATTAAGACATATTAATAATTATTTAAAATATTAATTAAAATTTTATACTTTTATTGGGAAATATAATATTAAAAGATATTTTTTTTTAAATATATAAATAAAAATAGTATTTTTTTATTTTTAAAATATAATAATAAATATTATACCCTATATAAAAAGCTTTAATGATATTTCTTTATTTTGGTATCATTGCTACCATAACTCTTCACTTTCAGTATCGTTAAATGGTATATAAAAAGGTAGGAAAAGGTCATCTGGTTGTATTGGTAATTCTGAACATTTTGATAGTTTTTGTTTGGTTTGTTCTACTGCTAATACTTCTTTATTGCTAATTCCATATTTAAATACAAATTGTGATCCATCACTTTCAGTATTAGGTCTTTCTTGATTTACATCTAATAGGTCGAATGGGGAGCAGTTTAAAAAGTCAAATTCATATGGCTCTGTACAATTGTCAAAGTTACTTAATAATATATAGTAATGATTTGGTTTTTTAAATTGATTAATTGAAATATATTCCCCTGGCTTTTTACTATTTTCTATACATTTATTTACTTCTATTTCTTGTAGTTTATTTCCATTGTTTTCATTATTTGAACCTATATAAAATGTATCATATATAAAGTATGCATCTTGATAATTGTGGCATTTGAACTCTTCTTCACTTATTGAATTTTCATTATATAAGCTTGCAGAAGATAGGTTATCCCCTGAACTTGAAACTAGTTTTGATAATGATAATATACAAAATACAGAATATATAAAATATAATTTCATTTTTTTATAAATAGAATTATAAAACAAAAAATAAAAATAAAACCTTTTATTTTTTTGGTAAAAATTATTTTTTAAAAAATGAATTTAGAAAAATTAGAAAATTTTAAATGGGGGTTAATGGGAAATTGGGTGTTTTGTTTATAGTTTATGGGGTTCAACACCAAATAAATTAATAATTATAAAAATAAAAAATGAAACAATAGTGGTTTTTTTAAATTGGTTTTTTTTTTGATAATGTGAAAATAGTTTGTTACATTATTAATTTTACTGATTTTATTTAAATTTTATAAAGCTAATGTGGCAATTAAAGATCCTAAAACTAAAGATAAACTGGCGATAGTGGCTGAAGCTGAGTTACCGCTATCATGAGTATTGGTTTCTTCGGTGGCACTGGCATTTTCTTCATCAGTTGAACCTGATTTTGGTGACTTTGGTTTAGTTTTGGTGGATTCAGATGATTCTTCTACAGAGAAATCGGCAATTTCATTGCTATCGTGTTTTGGTTTATTGTTACCTCCTTTTGATTTTGATTTTGGAACTTCATCAATAGCGTTTTCATCATCTTCAATGGCTGCTTTTGGATTGGTACCACATTTAATTGAATAACCATTACCCCTAAGTTCAACTGGTTTAATTGATGGGTTTGGACAAAGAAAATCTGAATCTACAGCAGCGGTTCCAGTACAATCTTCTGTAGTGTATTGAGAAAAGATATATTGGTTTGATCTCTTTGCTTTGACAACTTTAATGGAGCCACCACAACCAGCAACACATTTACCAATGTCGGCTTGAGTTGCATCAGCAGTAGTTCCGTTGGCATAAACAAAGCATAATTTATTGTCACTATTTCTAATGGTAAAATGATCAAAAGTGTGAACAATTGAACCATGAGCTGATGCAGCTAAAAATGCTAAAACTAAAACAATTAATAATCTCATTCTACTTGTATAATTTTATATATGAAGTTGTTGGGTTTTTGTGATTTATTAAAAAAATAATTATTGTTATTGTTTACTATAAAATTATTTTTATACAATTTAATATTTTGTAAAATTTAAAATTTATATTTGTAATTAAATTTACAAAATTTAATTTTTATAAAAAAAAAATAAAAATATAATTTTAAATTAATTAAAAAAGTTAATAATATATTTACCTCGTTTATAATAGTTAATAATAATATCATGACACATAGAACTGAATATAAAGAAAAATTAAAAAAAATTATTAAACAATCCAGAGGATTGAATTCTTTATCTAGAAAAAAAAAAAAAAAAAAAAAAAGGAGAATTATTTTATTAGGGGGTGTGTTGTTATATAAAAATTTAAAATAGAAAAATTAATTAATTTTTTTACGATGGGTAAAAATGTGTGTGTTTTTTTTCTTGTGTGTTGTTTATCTGTAATGAATGATTTTTATATTCAAAAATCGCTCATATAAAATTAGTGTGGGAATATAAAGTATAAAAATTAAACTTTAATATCAAATTACATCATAGCACCACTTTTTTTTTTTTAAAATAATAAATAAATTATATTATAATCAATCATTTTTTTTATTAAAAACTAATGAAAATTAAAAAATCTAAAATATATTTAATAATAAACAACAATTCTCGATTTGTTTTTTTTTTTATATAAATATTTATAAATAAAAAAAATAAATAAAAAAATATATTTATAAAAATAGTAAAAAAAATACTCTTTCTTTTTTAAAATTTAAAAAACATAGTGGATTACTACCCAATAATTATAATTTGGATCATTATTTTTATATACAAAAGTTATAAAAAAAAAATTGGATAAAAATGATTTTTTAATTTCATATTTTTCACAAAACACAATAATGTGTTCATTTAATTATATGATATTATGAAATAATGCTATTTAATGAACCTATATTACAGAATAATAGAATACTGAAATCATAGAAAAAATGTTAATCTAATTAAAATAATTTAAAACTCTTAATATCTTATAATACTTGAATTAAATATATAACTTGTACGAATAATTATTGTGTAATTAATTTTTTTTGTTAGTTTGTAATATAAATAGTAATTCTAATTTTACATGTGTGGTTATTTTATTTTCTTTTTGAAAATAATAATTTTAAATTAAAATATTTAATTGCAATTGAAAAAAAAAAAAAAAAAAAAATAAAACATTATTATCATTATTTGTCCTTTCATTGTTATTTATTTCTTTGTTTTTTTAAAGAAAAAAAATAATAAAGATTTATTTATAGAAAAAAAATAATTTAAAAAAAAATATAAAAATAAAAATAATAATAAAAAAAAAAAAATGCATATATTAAAGTGTTTATTGGTATTTTGTATGATCTATATAACTGTTGCTAAAGCCAAATATTATGGTGCCGAATATCAAGAATTGAAGTGTCCAACCAACAGTAATCAACTTTGCCCAGTTTACAAAATCTACGAGCTTGGTTCCAACAACAATGCTTTTAAATTAGATTTTGCAAATTATCAAAATAGATTGGGTAAGAATTTCAACCCATATGAAATTATCGTAAGTGGTAGCTTTGTCGACGGTTATTTCCAAATGGACCAAGTATTTAGAATGATGGTACATCCAGGCAGAGCTTTTGAATACTCTAACAATGATAAATTCTATACAATTAAAAACGACACTATTATCCAATTAAATAGTGACATCAACAAAATAGGTATTGAATCAATGTTTAACACCTATAAAGATGATATCCCATTCTTCCATAATGAATGGTTAAATTTAAAACTCTCATCTGGAGATTCAGTATACACAACCATTAGTAACCACATTGATAATGGTGCTGGTCAAGTTCAAGTCGATTATGTTTGGGTCAGTATCCCAGATGTTCCAAAATGCTTGAAACAAAACGACGGTTGTCAATTCCCATTCATTCTTCAACCAACCTACGAAAGAGATGCTAATCGTTGTTTAATCTTCAAAGGTTGTGTTAGAATTCTTAAAAACCCATTTTGTATTTTAGAAACAGATATCAAAGGTTGTCCAGCAGGTTACAAAAAAGTTTCTTTCTCTAATAAAGATGGTTGTTCTAAAAACTATTGTGATCCATCATTTTTATAAAAAAAAAAATAATCAACTAAAAAAATTAAAAACTAAAAAAAAAATAATCAAAATATTTTAAACTAAAAAAAAAAAAAAATAAAAAAAAAAAAAAATATTAATAATAATTTAATTGATTATACATAATAAAAAATAAAATTAGTTTATTTTAAAAAAAAAAAAAAAAAAAAAAAAAAAAAAACGATCGTTTATAACTTATTTTAAAAACCCCAAAAAAAAAAAAAACCAAAATTTTTTTTTTTGGTTTAGGAGAAAAAGGTTTGTTTTTGGGTGGCAAGGATTTTTTTTTTTTTTTTTTAAAAAAACCCCCCCTTTTTTTAACAAAAAAAATTTGTTTTTTTTTAAAAAAAAAAAAAAAAAAAAAAAAAAAAAAACGATCAGTTATAACTTAATTTAAAATACACAAAAAAAAAAAAAAACGATAATTTTATTTATGTGTTATGAGATAAATGATTGTATTTGTGTTGCAATGAGTTTTCTTTTTTTTTTTTAAAATAAACTCCTCTATTTTTAATCAAAAAAAACAGTTTACATTAAAAAAAAATAATAAAAAAAAATCGCTAAT
>NW_003519860.1:0-5033 GCF_000190715.1 Dictyostelium purpureum | reverse complement strand
TCAAATCAAATCAGATCTTTGATTAAAATACTATGGGTGGTGACAAAAAGATGGGTAAAAAGATACCTACCCCAAAAAACCCAAAAATTATTTTTTTTTATTTTTTAATTTTTATTTTTTATTTTTCATTTTTTATTTTTTTTTTCTGCATATTTAAAATATTTTTTTCATCAAAAACTAAACAATTATTTTCATTTTCTAATTAAAGAGTAAGTAAGCAAAAGAAATAAAACAAATGGATTAGACGAAAGAATAGAATGGAATAGAACAGAATAGAATAGAATAAAATCAAAACAAATGCAGAAATAAAATAAAATAAAATAAAATAAAAGAAATATTAATAATAATTTTATTTAAAATTACTTTTTTTTTAATTTATTTATTTCAATAGATATTAATATTATATATAAATCAAAAATGACTTGGCAAGCATACGTCGATAGCAATTTAATTGGTGCTGGTTTCATCAATGCTCAAATTCTTTCAGCTGCTGATGGTTCAAACTGGGCTACTTCAAAAGGTTTCACTGTTAGTGCCACCGAAGCTGCTCACATTATCGCTTGTTTCAAAGATTCCAGCAAAGCCTCATCAATGGGTATTACCATCAATGGTGTCAAAAACTTTGTATTAAAAGCCGACGATAAATCAATTTACGCTAAAAAAGATACCGGTGGTATTGTTATTGTTAAAACCAATCAATGTATTTTATTTGGTCAATACGATTCTGCTCTCCAACCAGGTAGTGCCGCTAAAGCTGTTGAAAGTTTAGGTGATTATTTACGTGACTCTGGTTTCTAAATTAAAGCAATCATTGTATTTCTAAATTTTAAAAAAAAATAATTAATCAAAGCATCGCCCAATAACAATATTTATATTTTCCGCCAACACAACTCTCTCCATATAAAAAAACCACTTTTCATAAATGTTACAATATTAATCTAGAATTCCTTTATAAAATAAATAAAATAATAAATATATATTTTATATAATAAATATATATGTTCTGTATGATAAAAACAACAACAAATACAAAGAATTACAAAATTTTGTGTAAAAAGTTATTTTTTCTATTTTTTTTATTATTATTTTCACAAAAAAAAATTTTAGATTTTTTAATTTTTATTTATTAATTTTTTTTATTATTTTTTTAGTTTTTTTTTTTTAGATTATTTTAATTTTTTTTTTTATTAATGATTAAAAATAATTTTATTAAAAATATAATTATAAATAATTTATATATAAAACGAATAATGACTACCACCACAGTTAAAATCAATAATTTAGATGTACCAGTTTCAATCATCCCAACTGATGTCAATGCAGAAACTGTTTTAAATGCACCAAATTTTAATAAATGGATTAAAAAAATGGAAGCTGAAAAGGAGGAATTAAAAGTAAACTCTATTCAAATCCAATCAGTCGATATGTTTGGTAAAAATGTAGGCTTTCTTAAATTTAAAGCAGATGTAGTTACAGTTAAAGACAATAGAGTTGTACCAGGTATTATCTTTTGCAGAGGCGGTTCCGTTGCTATTTTAGTTATCTTAAAATCCAAAGAGACCGGTAAAGAGTACAGTGTTTTAACAGTTCAAACCCGTGTTCCAGTCGCATCATTCCAATATAGCGAAATCCCAGCTGGTATGTTAGATGGCAGCGGCCATTTTGTTGGTGTTGCTGCTAAAGAATTAAAAGAAGAAACTGGTTTAGAAGTTTCAGAAGATAAATTAATCGATTTAACCAAATTATCATATGGTCCATCAGTAGACGGTGTTTACCCATCACCAGGTGGTTGTGATGAATTTATTAGATTATTCCTTTTCAGAGAAACCTTAGATCAAGCTAAAATCGAAGAATTACAAAATAAATTAACAGGTGCATTGGATGAAAACGAATCTATTACTTTAAATATTGTACCATTAGAAGATTTATGGAAAAAGAGTCACGATGGTAAAACTTTATCAGCCTTATATCTTTATGAAAAATTATTAAAAGAAAATAAATTATAAAATAAATCATTCACATCCCAGTTTATATTATTTTATAAAATGTATTACTAAAAAAACAAATGTTTTATATAAAAATATTTTCTATAAAAAAAAATAATAATAAGTTTATTTTTTTATTGTTATTAGCTGTTTATTCTTATGTTTTTATTATTATTGTTTATTATATTACTGGTAGTTTTTTTTTTTTTTTAACTTTGTACAGTTCTAGTTAAACCACTTAATGGAGTGAAAACCGAGGAATTTGAAGCAATCGAAGAAAGTGGTTTAGTAGCAGGAGATGATGTGGCTGATGTTGAGGTTGAATTATCTACTCTTAACAACTGACTTACCAATGAAGGTGTTGAGGTTGATGAGGAGGATGCTGATGTTGAGATTATAGTTGGAGAAATTAAATGATTATTGTTATTATGTTGTATTTGTTTAAAATAATGTTTGCCACTTGGTGAAATGTTTAATGGAGAAAATTGTAATCTTAAAGAGTCATCAATTGATTTTGATAGTTCTTCCAATTCTTTATCATTTTCATCATTACAATTTGCACCAATAGATTTTAAATTAAATTGTTGTTGTTGATATTGTTGAAATTTTTCTTTTAATGAACCATTTGAGAAACGATTTGATTTTGGTGAGCTATGTCTACTATTGCTTCCACTACTGCCACCAATACCATTGATTGGGGAAATGGATTTGCTATAGTTTGAAGATTTTACAGATGATGGTGGTGAAAGTGATGATGATGGTGGTGATTTCGATGATGATGGAGTTGTTGATAAACCTATTCCAACCAATAAATTTGGTGATGTTGATTGAATTGTGATTGGTGATGATGAAGATACACCTTCAACATTTAAACTGATACCGCTTCCACCATGACTGCTTCCACCTGATAATTCTAAACCTACATCTCCATAATGATGTCTAATAATATAACCCATTCCATGCTTTTTAGCAGAGCCGCCGCTTCCATTGGTAAAAGATTTACCGCCATTTCTCGAACTGCATCTTGATGATGATGCTGATGAATATGAGTCATCTTCTGTTAATAAATCATCATCTGAATCTAAATCACTTTCGTCACCCATTGAAATTGGTGACATTATTTCTTCTCTACCACCATTTATATTTAAATTTAAATTACTATTTGGGCTATTCGGTATATTGATTAAAATTTCATTTAATTCAATATTATCATTATTCTGTATATCATTATTATTATTATTAAAACTATTACAATTTACCTGTATTTCTATATTATTATTATTGTTATTTTGATGAAAACTACCGCTACTACTACTACTATTGTTACTACTTGTGCTACCATTATTTAATGAAATCGATTTAAAAACATTATTATAAAGTAGTTTTGAACATGGTGATTGTAATGGTGATGTAATTGGCGATTGAGCTAGTATTCTAAGAGGTGGTAAAACATTTGGAATTGATAAACGTTTGGTTAAACTTTTTAAACGTTCGGTAATTTCTTTAAAGGTTGGTCTTTGGTCAGGATCGTATTCGGTGCAATCGAAAACCAATTTTAAAAATGGAGGTGGACAATCTTTTGGAACTAACGGTAATAAAATATCGACATCCAAACCGTATTTTAAAGAGGAGGGACGTAGATTATTGGTTGTTTCTAAACGTGTAATAATTTCTGATAAAACGATACCATATGAGAAAACATCGCATGCTTCATTGTAGTCTTGTCCCAATATAACTTCTGGTGCCATACAATTAGTAGTTCCACAAATTGTCATTGTACGTTTAGCACGACCTGCATATGCTGTTCTTGCAAATCCAAAATCGCACACTTTAATTTTCCAGCTGTCACCAACCAATAAGTTGGTCGATTTTAAATCTCTGTGAATAACATGACGTGAGTGAAGGTACGCCATTGCACATGCTACATCATAAGCTATCTTTATTCTTAATGGCCATGTTAATGGTACTAGTTTTTCGCTTGTTGTATCTAAATCTGGTGTTGAGCTACTTCCAATGTTCACTTTTCTGTGCATAAATTGCTCTGGTGTGTCATCATTCTTGTTTCTAAATAAATAATATGCTAAATCTCCTCCTGATACAAATTCTGTTACAATATATAAATTTGATCCTTTTTCTGAAACTCCAATAAACTGCACTAAATTTGGGTGGCTAAATCTTAACATTGCTACCTCTCTTTGTATAAATTTAATTAAATCTTTATATTTAACATCATTTGGTGATAATGAAATTTCTTTAATACCAACTGGTGTGCTATAAATAATTATAAAAGTATATTAATATACTTTATCCTTTTAAAAAATAGGTTAAAATTTATGTAACAAACTAACTATCTGCTTACCCAAAATATTCTCCTTTAAAAATTTTACCATATGCACCTTTTCCAATTTCTGGACCAAATTCTAAATCTTCTATATTAATCCTGAATGCATTTGATCCATCTGGTAGTCCATCAGTTTCTTTAATAAATAAATTAATTAGTAAATACAATTTATCTTTTTTATTTATTTTTTTTGATATTAAAAAAAAAAAAAATTTCTTTTCGTTTTTTTTTTTATACATACCTGGATCAAAGCATATATTACTTGTATTTGAATCCATTATATTAACTATTCATCCAAACAATTAACAATATCTTGTTTTTTGTTATTGCAATGTAGTGATGTTTTTTTGTTGATCAATTTTGCTTTTGTTTATTTCGAGGATTTGAAAATTTGAAAAATTGAGACAAATTATTGTTATATTACTATTATTTTTTTTTGTTTTGTGATAAAACTATTTTTTAAAACTTTTTAAAAATTTTTTTTTTTTTTTTTTTTTTTTTTCAAAATAAAGAGAAAATCTAAAATTTTTTTTAAAAAAAATAAAAAATTAATATTTTATTTTATTTTTTTTAATTTTTTTTATTTTATTATTATATAAAAGAAAGAAAAAAGAGTTTAAACTATTTTTTTAAAATTTATATTTTATTTTATTTTAATTTTTTTTTTTTTTTTAAATTTATTTTAAAAAAAAAAAAAAGGTTTGTTG
>NW_003519859.1:0-16717 GCF_000190715.1 Dictyostelium purpureum | reverse complement strand
TTAAATAATAATAATAATAATAATAATAATAATAATAATAATAGTAATAATGTAAATAATAATTATAATAATAATAATAATAATAATAATAGTAATAACTATAATTCAATAAATAATTACTATGGTTCATATAACCAACCCCATAGTAGTTTAAATAATAGCAATAATAGTTATAGTTTTAACAATAGTAATAATAGTAATAGTAATATTAATAATAATAATAGCAATAATAATGTTAATAATAACCAACCAGAAGAGTTTTGCGTTTGTTTGAATAGATGTTCGGATAATGAAGCTTATATTCAATTTTTAAAAGAAAAAAAAAGGGGTGGATCACCTAAATTTAGAGGTGTTACTATTCCAATTAGAACTGAAAGAGATTCCATTGAAAATTATAGAAGTATATAGTTTTTTTTTTATTTTTTATAAATTGTTAAAATTTAGCTCATTTTACTAATATTTTATTTTAAATATTCTTTTATATTTTTTTTTTATGTTAGATGGGGAATTACATTTTGTAGATAGAACTTCAGGTCAAAAGAAAAGTAAACTTAGAAAAGGTCCAAATGGTGATTCATGGAAACAAAATGGGAGTGAAACCAAAATTACTGACAGTGTAAATAAAGTAACAATTGGTATCAAAAGAACTTTAACTCTTCAAGACAAAGAGAAAAATAAAAAACTTTGGGAATATAGTCTTTTTGAAAATGGTGTAGAAAATCAAGTTTTATTATTTAGACACTTTTTAACTGATCTTCCAAATAAATCTAAAAGAGAACAAATTCCAGACTTAAATGGTGATCGTGTTTTTGTTCAAACTAATTTCCCTGATGGTAAAAGAGCTGTTTATGATGTACAACAGCCACATGTTTAGATGAAAACAATAGTATTAATAATAATAATAACAACAACAGTGATAATAACAGTAACAACAACAATAATAATAATATTAATAATAATAATAATAACAATAGTGGTTTTAATAATAATAGCAATAATAATAATAATAATAATAATAATAATAATAATAATAATAATAATAATAATAATAATTACAACAATAATAACATTAACCCAAACACTTTTAATACAAATAATTATAATAACCAAGTTAACAACTCTAGCTACTATAGTAACAATAACAATAACAATAACAATAGTAATAACAGTGGATATTATAGACAACACAATAATTCACCAAGTCCAAATAATTACCAAGTTCCTTCACCAAATCAACAAAATAATTATTATTATGAACAACAACAAACACAACAACCAAACTTTGTAAATAGCAACAATAATATGTATAATAGTAGCAATAATTACCAAAATAATTATAATAGAGGGGGTTCACCTTATAATAATAATAATAATAATAATAATAATAATAATAGTAATTTTAATTATAACCAATATCCACAACAATATTATAAAAATGCTCCTCAATATTTACCATCAGTTCAAAACCAACAACAACCATCACAATATTTATTTCCACGTTCAGCTCCAGTTTCGATGAGTCCAGGTTCGGGAGGCGTCCCTTCACCTTCATCATCTTCACCAGATAAACCAAGAATGCTTAATGGTTCACCTAGTAACCAAAATTCATTATATGGATTATCCAATATTATTAACAACAACAATAATAATAATAGTAATAATATAACACCATATAACCTATCACCATCTCAAATCCAACCACAATCTACACCATCACAACCAAACTATCCTACTAATTTTGTAAATCATAATAACTATAATAATAATAACAATATAACCCAAACTGCACCTAAACCAACCCCACTTCCATCAATTTTTCAAGGAGTTTTACAAAAAAGAAAAAGCTCTGATGACCTTTCAGCTGACAATAGTAACAATAGCAGTCCCGCAAATAGCTATAATAGTTATACTTTAAATAACTATCCACACTCACCACTTTCATCCGGTCAAACCTCTCCAACTATAGAATCTTTTAACAATATAAATATGGGTTTCGAAAATAAAAAGAAAAGAAGAGATTCTGATTCCGAAGGTAGCATTTGTAGTGGTCCAGATAAATAATTTTTATAAAAAAAATAAAAGTAATAACAACAATATAAAATATAATATAATAATATAACAATAGTAAAATAATAGTAATATATCACTACATTAAATCATTACTTTCTTTTTATAAAAACTAAGTTATCATTTAAAAAAAATAATTTGGTTTCAAACCCCCATTAATTAATGAGGGTCTCATAATAAAGCTTTAATAAAAATAAAAATTAAATTTTTATTAAATATTTTTTTTATAATATTCAAATGCAATTCTAAATTTTTAAATATAAAAATATTTTTATAGAAATTTTCTTTTTTTTTTTCAACAATATTTAAAATTCGAAATTTTGATTTTAAATAATAAAAAGTTTGTGAATAATATTTTATTATACTTTTAACCAATTAAAAATAGTTTTTTTTTATAATTGATTTCTTTATACTTGGTTTTTGAATATGATGTACCTGTAGGAAGCTTTTTATTATAAACTCTTGGATAACTGAAGATAGTTATTTACCCAAGTCATATTTTCATGTTTTATTTTAATAATATATAAAAAATATACAACATTTAATAATAAAAAAAAAAAATAAAAAAAAAAGATATTTATTGGTTTGTTTTCTAGGCGGTATAAATTATTTTAATTTTATTTTTCCCGATATACAAAAAATTGATTTTAATATATCTGAAAAATATTCCACATCACCTCTATATCTTTGTTTTAAAATACTTAAACCTTGATTTTGACGGCCAAATAAGTTTTCAATTATAGTTCTTTTTCCCTTTAAAATCATATCCATATAAATTTCTTCGTCGGTTTTTTCTGATGGAGAAATATCCTTTGTTACTGTGAGAAAAAAGTGTTCGAAATCTTCTGAAGCATAATCCAAACCTCCTAAAACCCTTTCGTTTGGTTCTAATTTTTGATTAACCAAATTTGATTTTTGTGAAATATCTATATCGTGAATCGCACCATCATAATATCCTCGTAAAATTTAATTTTAATATTTTTAATTTCAAAAAATTAAAACAATTAAAATGAATACCTACCATTTGCCCAAACTATGTTACCTTCAGTATCTACACAAAATTCAAATTTTATTCCATGAAACCCATGCTTATTTGAAAAGTAGAGTTTTTCAACCTCAGGATCTGGAATACTTTCTATTTTATAAATACTAGCGTCAACTATTGCATAAACTAATTTCCCTTTAAGTAATAATGGCTTTGCCTTTAACCTATCTTCAAATTTCTTTTAAAATATTAGTTTTAATTTTAACCAAATTAGTAAATTAGTAAATTAACCTACATATGGTTCTTGTTCAAAAATTATACAAATCATTTCAACTGATCTTTTTAAAAACTTCTGTAGTGTTGAAGATGAGTGACCTGTCATTTTTGTTAGTTCTTTAAAAGTTGGGTATTGTTTGAGGTAGTTCAAATATACCAATAATTCTTTTATTCTATAGGTTGGATCCATATCTTTAAGTTTAAAATATAAATCTACAAACTCTGTTTTTGATAACCAATATAATGATTGAAAACATTCATTGCTAACATTGGAAATATCTTCAATACTATTTAAGCTTTTATAGTAACCTGACATTATTAATAAATTATATAAATATTTCTTTTTCAAAAAAAAATAAATCAAAAAAATTAAAAAATTTTTTTAAATTAAAAAATTAAAAAATTTTAAAAAAAAAAGAAATGAAAAAAATTATCAAAAAAAATTTAGTTTAATTTAGAATTAAAATTTTCTTTTAAAGAATCAAGATTATAAAATTTTTATAAAAAAGCAATAACAACTTTATAATAATTATTTTTTCCTATAAAATTTCTTTTATTTCTTTTTTAAATTAAATTAAATCATATGATCATTAACTTTTGGTTTTTGACTAATATGATTACATGATGTACAGGTACGAAGCTTTTCATTTGAATAAAACTCTTGAATAATTGGAGTTAATTGTTTGCCTAGATCTAAATCGTCTACATTAAAACTCTTTTGGAATAAAAGTTTTTTACAATTGTCGCAATACCATAAAAGTTGGTCAATTGACTCTGGTGTTCGTTTCTTTTCTAAAACTAAACCAATTGTATCCTTATAACGTTGTGGTGAATGTGGTGTATTTCCTGGTAAAATAAAAGATTCACCTTCTCTAATTACAATATCTTTAAACTCTCCATTATCGACAACCTTTAATACCATATCACCTTTAAATTGATAAAAGAATTCATCAGTTTGGTTAACATGATAGTCTGTTCTTTGGTTTGGTCCACCTACAATCATAATAACAAATGTTGAATTTGGTTCATTATATAATAATTGTGCTCCAACTGGTGGTTGTAATAAATGCTTGTTATTTTCTATCCACTATAATATATAAATTAAAGATTGTTAGTTTTATTTTATATTAATAAAATAATATTTTTTTTTCTTTTTTTTTTATAATCACCTTATTAATATTAATTGGAGGTAACATTTTTATTGAATATTTATATATGTGTTTTATTTTAATAATAGATAAAAAAATACAAATTATGAAATTTAAAAAATTTAAAAAAATTTAAAAAAAAAAATAAAAAAAATAATTTAAAAAAATAATAATATTAATTATAATTTTTTAAATAATTAAATATCATTGGAATTTAAAAACGATTGGTATAATTTATGTTAATTGATAAATCTCAAAAGAATTTTTTTAAATTAACCTTTTGAAGAAAACATATTCCTATATTTTTTCAGCAATCAAAATAAAATAAAAAAAGATTAATCCTTTAAAACAATTGTTTACTTCTTTTTAGTAATATTAAAATATTTAATCAAAAAAAAGAAATAAAAATTATTATTGATTTATTTTATTTTAAAATAATTAAATATTAAAATTTAAAAAATAATAAAAATAAAAAATAAAAATAAAATTAAAAAAAAAAAAAAAAAAAAAAAAACGAATACGCTTTTTTTTTTTTTATTTTTTTTTTTTTTCGTTTTTTTTGTCATTTGATATATTTATTTTTTTTTTTTAAACTAAATTATTTATATATATATTTATCTTTTGTTTTTTATTATATAAATAAATTTAAGAAATAAATAGATAAAATATAGATAAAATGGTTGGGGATAAACAAAAAAAAGTTGTTGTAAAAAAATCATTAAAGAGAAAAGAGCAAGAAGAAGAGGTTGTTGATACACCTGTTGCTCCAGCCTCACCAGCTCCAGCTCCAACTCAACAAAAAAATAAAAAGGCCAAGACTTCAACTGTTGCCAGCAGTAAAGAAATTGAAGCTTTAGCATCAGCTCCATCAGTTAAAGAAATTCAAATCCAAAATGAAAAGAGTAAAATTGTACAAAAATTAGAAGAAACACAAGAAACTGTTGAAGAAAATGTTGAAGAACAAGAATCATCAGAAGAAAACAATACAGGCAATGTTTCAGAAAAAGGTAAATTGATTTATTAAATAAAAAAAATTAAATGATATATAAAAAAATATTAATTTTTTATTTAATTTTATTTATCAAAAATATTATAGAATTAGGTATTTCAGACAATGCTATTGAATTTGCAAATTTACCAATTCACGACAATACAAAGAAATCAATCGAAGAAATGACTTTTAAAAAGATGACACCAATTCAAGCTAAATCAATTTTACCATTACTCGAAGGAAAAGATCTTTTAGGTGCTGCACGTACTGGTAGTGGCAAAACATTAGCATTTTTAATTCCAGCAATCGAAATTTTAGTAAAGAGTGGATTTAAACCAAGAAATGGTACAGGTGTTATTATTATTTCACCAACTCGTGAATTAGCATTACAAATTTATGGTGTTGCAAAAGAACTCTTAAAATATCACACACAAACACACGGTATTATTATTGGTGGTGCCGCAAAGAAACCAGAAGAAGAAAGACTCGAAAAGGGTGTTAATCTTTTAGTTGCAACTCCAGGTCGTCTTTTAGATCATTTACAAAATACCAAAGGTTTTATTACAAAGAATCTCAAATGTTTAGTTATTGATGAAGCAGATCGTATTTTAGAAGTTGGTTTTGAAGAAGAAATGCATAAAATTGTTAAACTTTTACCAAAGAATCGTCAAACTATGTTATTCAGTGCCACCCAAACTCGTAAAGTCGAAGATATTGCCAAGGTTTCACTTAACAACTCACCAGTTTACGTCGGTGTAGATGATGAACGTGAAATTTCAACTGTTGAAGGTTTAGAACAAGGTTATGTTGTTTGTCCAAGTGAACGTCGTTTCCTTTTACTCTACACTTTCTTAAAAAGAAATTTAAACAAGAAAGTAATTGTTTTCCTCAGTTCATGCAATGCCGTTAAATACACTGCAGAACTTTTAAATTATATCGATATTCCAGTATTAGAACTCCACGGTCGTCAAAAGCAACAAAAAAGAACTAATACTTTTTATGAATTTGTTAACGCTGAAAAGGGTATCTTAATTTGTACAGATGTTGCCGCTAGAGGTCTTGATATTCCATCAGTTGATTGGATTATTCAATACGACCCACCCGATGATCCAAAAGAATATATTCACAGAGTTGGTCGTACCGCCAGAGGTGTTGGTAAAAAAGGTCGTGCTCTTCTTTTCCTTTTACCAAAAGAATTAGGTTTCCTCAAATACTTAAAATTAGCTAAAGTTCCATTAAACGAATACGAATTCCCAAAGAGTAAAATCGCCAATGTTCAAGACCAACTTGAAAAGGTTGTATCTCAAAACTTTTACCTCTATAATAGCGCTCGTGATGCCTATAAAGCATATATTTGTGCATATGCCTCACACTCCCATAAAGAAATTTTCGATGTCAACGCTCTTGATCTCCAAATGGTTGCTAAAGCTTTTGGTTTCAACGATCCACCAAAAGTTAATCTTTCTGTTAATTCAAGTGGAAAAAATGATAGAAAAACAAACAACAGATCAGGTTTCGCAAATAAACAAAATGGTAGATTCCCTAAAAAGGACGGTAGACAATTCGATCGTTAAATATCATTTTAAATAAAAATAAAAAGATACAAAAAAAAAAAATAAAAATAAAATAAAATAAATAATTTTAAAAAAAAAAATAAAACAAAACAAATAATAGTTAATTATTATTATTTTAGCTAAAATAATTAATAAACCACAAACAAAATAAATATTTTTAGATGTTTATAAATAGATTTATTGTAAATTTTTTTTTTTTTTTTTTTTACTAATTTGCAATTCTTGAAATTTGATAGTATGGTATTAATGGTGAGGTAGAGTCAAGTTCTATTGCTTTTTTGAAGCAATCTGATGATCTTTCGATTTCACCTTTAGATTTTAATACAAGACCTAATTGGAACCATGCTAAATGGGATGCTGGATCATTTGAACGGAGGATAGCAGTGAGATTATTTTCGGCTAATAATAAATCGTTTTCTCTGAAATAATGGAGTGCTAAACGGATTAAAGAGTTTGTGTGGGAAGAGTCAATAGTAAGAGCTTTTTGATATAGTGAGATTGCTTTTGTTGTTAAGTCTTGAGTTTCCATTAAATAACCTTGATGATAGTAAACGTCAGCACTATCACTGTCAATAGACTCTGCTTGTGCCAAACATTGGGCTGCATCTTTGAACATTCTTTGTTGTGTAAATGCTTCAGCTAGTGATAACCATAATGAAATGTTACGATGAACTTCTTTACTCGAAATATTGTTTGTTGAGTTGGTTGTAGTTCTTAATATATCTTTTGGTGAGGTTGGTGAATCTTCGAAATCTCTCATTGCTGAATCCATATCGACAGCACTTATAGTATTTGATCTATGTGATCTACTGTCACCTGCTGTTGTGCCTGATCTTAAATCGAAAGAAACTACACTGGAGGGTCCTGATTGATTTCTATTTCTTGGTAAACTAACAGAATCATCGCTATTGTATTGATATAGGTTAAAAATTAGTATTTTTATTATTTGGGAGGGTAAAATATATTTTATATGTTGGGCACTTACAAATCTTCGTTTGAGGTTAAAGCTTTTGAAACTAAATATTGAAATACAGATTTATAGGTTATTAATGCTTGTGATCCATCGTCTAATGCTAATTCTAGTTTTGCTTTAATTAAAAGTAATTCGATATTGGTTGGTGATTGAGTTAATGCATGATTACATGTTCTATAGGCTAATTCGTAATTTTTATTTGATGATAATAATAATGTTAATAAGCTCCAACATGATGAATCGTGTGGATTTAATTTTAATGATTCATGAATATATTTTAATGCCATTGGTGTCTAGATATAGGATAATATAAAATTGTTAGTGGTTTATATATTAAAAAAATGTTGGTAATATACTTACATCTCTAAAATCCGCATAAATTAATGATAAATGATAGCTATTTCTATAATCATATGGATCAATTTCATAGGCATTTTTTAATGATGATAATGCTAATTCTTGATTTTGAATCTTTTCGTGTGATGATTTGCATTCAATTGCTTTTTTACCATATGCAATACCCATTAATAAATAGGCCTTACTTAAAGAGGCTGTATCGTCTAAATCAATATTTGAAAGTGCTTGTTTTGCAAATAATACTGCTTTGGTAATCTAAATTAATAATTTTTGTTAGTTGCTATAATTTTAATTAACTATAAAGTGATAAATAGGTATACTTACTTGATTTAAATGATTAATACAAATTTTTGAGGCCAATAATAATAAAGTAATATTTTTTGGAGTTTTTGATAAACATTCTTCTATAATGAATAATGATCTTTTATATTTTCCTGCAGAGTAAAGTGAGAGGGCTAATTGAATCCATTTATGTGGGTCGTTGAAATCCAAAACTAAAGATTTTTCAAAAGTTTCAACAATAGGATAGTATTGCTCTCTTCTTGAGTAGCCTAAACAAATGTCGTCATATATTAAACATGGGTCTTCAGATTCAATAAATTGATTGTGGATTTGGTGGCTATTCATATGATGATTAACACCGCTTGCTGACAATACCATGTCATTTGATTTACCATTGGCATGGTGATGGTGATGTAATACACTACTAATGGTTGGGATTATATTTGGTGATGTTGGATTTGATTGTGTGGCATTGGTATTTGATGGTGTATTCGATGAAGGTGTCGAAAGTTGTTGTTGTTGCTGTTGATATTGTAACTGTTGCTGTTGTTGTTGTTGTTGCTGTTGTTGTTGTGAAATTAATGCCTCTGCGTAAAGTAGTGCTAAAGTACCTTCCTCAACCTCATCGTTTGGTATATAGAATTGTTTGGATGGGTGGATACCTGAATATGTGGTTGTAGAGTCACTTGATGAGTCTAATGCTGGAATATATGATGATGATGATACATTTCTTAATAGTAAGTGGGCTAAAGTTGTTAAAGAAATTCTAAATGTATTTTTGCTAAGTCCAATTTGTGATGATAAACAGTTTCTTAAATGTTTAATACTTATTTGAATATTACTAATTTAAATAAAAAATTAATGTTAATAAAAATTTTGATTTTAGCAAAGATGATTAAAAATAAATAATACAAACCCAAAGTATTTTTGAATGATGGCAACTCTAATTAATGATTCCTCAAAATAAAGTTTAGTTTGTTTATCAATTAATTTGAAATTTTTGTAATATTTAAAGGTAACGTCAATGACTGCTTGATAGGCTGATAATGCTTCAACAGAATTACCTTGATTCTCATAACATTTTCCTTTAATTGTAAATGCTTGGATTAATAAACCAATTCTTCTTTGATTGCTAACACTAATAAATTGATTAACTGAAACTTTATTTAAAAAACCCAATGCTTTGGCTATATCATTCTTTTCATATTCGACAATACCTAAATATGCTAAAACCTCTTGACTATCTGGTGATGTGGCATATGCCTTATTTAAAGTTTCCAATGCTTCATTATAATTTGATTCTGACAATGATTTTTCAACTTTAATTAATAATTCCAATGGTTCATGATGACTATTAATTGAAAATTTTGGGTTAGCATGCATATATAGTCAATGTTTAAATTGGTGGAAAAAAAAAACATACTCTATATTTAATTTATTATATTTTTTAATTAAATTTGATAAATTAACCCAATCTTTTTCGAATCTAGATTTTTCAATTTCAGCTTCTAACTGAATTTGTTTTTTACTAAGTGTTGACATGATAATTGAATATTTAATTATTTAATAAAATGAATATATTAAATAACTAGATACACAATCCACTTTATTTATTATTTTTTAAAAAAATTAAAAAAGAAAATAAAAAAATCAAAAAAAAAAAAAAAAAAAAAAATTTTGATTTTTTTTTTAAAAAAATTAAAATAATTATTTTTTGTTTTTATAATACTGTAATAAATATAGTAATAAATCACCCAATTAATTTTTTTTATTTTACTAAGCAAAAACCCAATAATGGTGTAGTTACATATAATGTATAATTTAATTTTTTTTCAAATAAATATATTTCCCATTTTATATAAAATTGATTAATAAAAAATCCAATAAAACAAATTTTAAAAATTAAAAATATAATTTATTTGTTGGATTTTCAAAGAGTATACTTTTTAAAAATGATTGGAGGTACCAATTGGTTTATAAGCACCACGTTGCTTTATTTTTCTGAGGGTGAATATTAGTGCTACGATTAAAATGATAACAAAGGCAACTATAGCAATAGCAATTAGAGCTTTTTTACCAGCAGAAAGACCTGGCTTTTCGTTTTTATCTGGAACTACTCCACATGTTTTAGTATCAATATTATTTGGGATATTTCCTTTAATTACACATCCACTATTTGAACCACAACCTAAACCATTGCTATTGTTTCCGCCATTTGTGTCTGTATTATTTGTAAATGTTATGATTGAAGTTTGATTAAAAACAATTGTTGAATCAAAACAGGATATAGCTGAACCAAATGAAGCTATGTTGTTTGCAAAGGTAGTATTATCTTTTAAAAATAAAGCACCTTGACTAATAAAAACACCACCATATTGTGCAGTATTGGATACAAATGATGAATTAAAAATTGAAATAGGATCGTTGTAGAGGAAATTGGTTGCATAAATTGAACTACCATTAATTGCATAGTTATTATAAAATTGGCAATATGAAACAGAGGCTGTGGAATCTGATAGAGTTAAAGCACCGTTTCTATCGACCGTTTGGCTGTAATAATTATTTGAAAAAACACATTTATAAAGTGAAACACCCAAACCAGACTTGAAGGAATATATAGGTGTTATATTTACGTTATCAATAAAGTTGCAGTATGAGAATAAAGTTGAAACGGCACTTGAAGATGTAAATTGGAAGCCAACACCCCCACCAGTGTTATCTGAAAAAGTAACATTATATACCTGTGTTGAACCTACTAAATAGATCGTCGAATTGGTAGCTATACATTTACTAATTACTGTGTTTGAAATTGAAATAGTTGAAGATAAAAGTTTGTTTCCATTGTAAAGAATTGAACCATAGTCACCATTGATGTTTGTGAATGAACTTTCCTCGATATTTAAGACAACTCTAACGTTATTGTCAATATAAAACAATCCACCAGTAACACCCATATTGGAGGTGTTTTGGAATGTACATTTATTTATATTTAATGTTGAAGCTTGAAGAACGACATCGTTTAAACTTGATTGTAAAACTGAAAAAGATCCTCCATTTGAAACATTGGTGCCTGATTTCATTGTATTATTTTCAAATACACAACTTTCGAAAGAGTAAGTGCCATATGTGCCATGATTTACAAAAACGGATGCTTGGCTCTCTTGATAACCATTGATGAATGTAATACCAGTTATATTAATATTTGAAATATCACTAATTAAATTGTGCTGTACATTGAAAAATGAATTGGTTGCACCCTTTAAATCAAATATTACTGATGTATATGATGTGTCTTTATCAACAGAGTACTCTTGATTAATAATATTGATAGTTTTATTTACAATTGAACCAAATGGATCGATACCCTCGAATGAATATGTAGCTGGTGAAAAATAATAGGTTGTTGTATTAAATGCTGTTGTATTACATGACTGAACTGCAGTTAAAAATTCTTGGCAAGCAGTTTCTATAGTTTCACCGCATGGTTGTTTGGTATTGGGTGATTGAATATTTATATAAACTGTACAACTACTATTATCATTGGCTTTATTTAAATTTACAAATAATAAAAATAAAATTAAACTAAATATAATCGACTTCATTTGATTTGATTATCAATATAATTTTATAACAGTATTTACAAATATTAATAAAAGTGTTTTAAATAATTATAAAAAAAAAAATTAAAAAAAAAATTAAAAAAAATTTTATATCATCCCAAAGTGTATATTTTTATAAGAAAAAATTGTGATTACCAAAAAAAAAAATTACCACCTTAAAAAAAAAAAATTTGTTTTGGAATTTTATTTTTGGAATGAAAAAAGATAACTTCTGAGTAATTAAAAAAAAATTAATATAAATAATATTAACAGTATTATTTTTTAGCATCTTTTTTAAAATATCCATTTAATCTTATAAAACCTCTAAATATAACTAGATAAACCTTATACTCCCCTCGATTAGTTCATTGATTTCTAATTAAAGAGAAATATTAATTAAATAAATGAAACTTTTTTTTTTAAAATTTTTTAAATATTTTTATTTTCTATATTTTTTTTTTATTTTTTTATAATCGATAAATTATATGTGATTATTGCTGTTTATTTTATAAATTTAAATATTTGTTTTTTTCTTGTTTTTTCTTTTTTTTTTTTTTTTTTATTTGTTTATTTGTTTTGAGAAACAACTAAATAAGCAATTACTAAATAAAATAATATTACTGGATAAACTGCTAAAAGTTTACGTGTATCTGGGACTGATCCTGCTAAAAATCCATATGAAGCTAAAATGAAAGATTGTTGGTTTAATTAGTATGGGAAAATAAGTTTAAAGAAGGATTAAAATCAAAAACTACTTACCAAAAACTGACCAAAAATAAAAACCACCTGCGATTGGAAGTCTAACATAAATTTTATCGACAGCACCTGGAAGAATAAAAATAATAATGGTAGAAATTGTCAAAGGAAACAAACAATAACCTAAAACACAAACACATTGAAAGAAAGATCTGAATAATGAAAAATAATGGTTGGTGGTTAATTTTTGAATGTATATCTGTTATATTTTATAATTGTATCCTTACAAATTTCCACCTAAAAGTTGAGCATTAACTGTAACAATAGCTGCACCAACCCAAACAACAACAAAAACAATTGCAAACTCTAAGGCCATTTGATCGTCTTTAGCTGAAAATGATAATAAACTATTGATATAAAATAAATCAAATTAATAAATATCCTAAAAATAAATAAACCTATAACTAAATAATTCCTACAGTGCCATAACTAAACATAAAAGTAAAGGTCCCCATAAATCCCCTATGAAAAAAAAAAAAAATTAATATTTAATAAATTGATTGTTTTTAACTATTGTTCTAAACTATTGTACTATTGTAATGATGAATTATCATAACAATCACTATTATTGTTGTGTGCCACAGCTAAATAATATTTTTAACTACTTACAATCTCTTAAAGCATTTATAGCTTTACCTCTTGGTAATAAAACATGGTATAACTTGTATCCTACCATTTTTAAATCCCTTAACTTTATAATAAAATTAAATTTAGTAATACTATTTATTTAAAAGTTGAATCGATCGTTGGTGATTAAAATACATACAATTGTTTGAACAACTGGCTCGTTAATAGTTGATTGTCCGTTCATCATTTTATTGTATATATATGTATGTGTGTTTGGTGTGTGTATGTGTGTATTTATATTTTATGTAACTATTTATACTGAGTGTATTTTATATTGATTTTATAATTATTAAAAAAATAAATAAAACTGAATGAAAAGAAAAGAATTTAAAATAATTTATAATGAATTAAAATATGTACAAAGTTTTGATTTCTATTCTTTTAATTATTATTATTCTATTTTTTAAAACTTTATTTTACTCTTTTAATAGATAAAATAGTATGAAAATTAATTATATATAATATAGAAAAATAATTTTAAAAAAATTTTAAAAAAAAAAAATAATAATTAAAAAAAAAAATAATTTAAAAAATTTTGAAAAAAAAAAAAAAATTAAATAAATAAATATTAAAATATTTTAAAATTTTGAGTAATTTAAAAAAAGTAATCAAAACCAACTATTTTGAATTATATATTTGATATGTATAACAATTTACAAAACGAGTAATAATTAAAAAAATAACTTTTAAAATAAAAAAATAAAATAAATTCAAATCATTAACAAATATTAAATAAAAATTGATTCCAATAAAGAGACAATTTTGGTTTAGTTCCAAAATATTCTCCACCAAAAGTCCAAATCAATAAATATGGTTATGTGGTCAACAAAAAAAAAAGCAATGGTTAGGATTGCTAATAATCAAATCTATTTTTTTTATATACAACATAACCATAGCTATATGGTGAATTATTCAAAAAAAAAAAAAAAAAAAAAAAACCATAAGCGAAAAAAAAAAAAAAAAAACAATGTTAAAAAAAAATAAAAATAATGATTTAGTGGAATTTATATTTAACTTTGCCAAAAAAATGAATAAATGATTTTTAATAGTATAAGATTTGGAATTAAAAAAAAAAAATGTTTTTTCAATTTAGTTAAACTAAAAATTGGTTTTTAATAATAAAATAACTAAAATGATTATTATATTGAAAAAAAAAATGGCTATACCCATCCATTTTAATTTTTTTTTTTTTATTGTTTTAAAATAAAAAAAATTTTGAAAAAAAATTAAAAAATAAAAAAAAAAAAATAAAAAAAAATCTTTTTTTTTTTTAATTTTTTTTCAATTTTTTTTTTTTTTTATTATTATTTATAATTTCTTTGTATAATATATTTTTTTTATATAAATTTTTTGATCATCAACAACCATGTTATTATTAGAAACCCACAACAGAATTTTATATGATGAAGTTATTTCACACTTCAATTCAGACAGAAGAGTAAACAATGTCTTTGCCGATTTCGACGGTGTTAAATTCAATGTTTTCACTGCAGAAGATAAATCAACACTCACTGTTTCAATGTCAATTAAAGCTGCTGCTGATCTCATGAAACATGGTGGCGCCCCATTATTAAAGAGTATCTATGGTGAAATGCTTCAAGCTAGACCAGAACCAGGTTATGATGTTACTTTAGTTATCCCAACTTCATTTTCTGGTAATAAAGGTAGGTTGTTATAATACGCAAAATATTAAAGATATTATATTACAGATTATTAATTAATTTATTTATTTATTTATTAAAACTATATTAAAAAAATTTAATATCAAAAATTTGTATCTTCAAAAAAAAAAAAATTAAATTACTATGACAATTCATCAATATAAAAAAAAAAAAATCAAATTTTTATTTTTTCAAATTAACAAATTATCAATTAATAATTATAGAGGAATTGGCTAAAAAAGTCAGTTTATTAAAGAGACATTTAGTTGCTGCTCCATTTTTAATGGTATTCGAAGGTATTGAAGCCAAAAAACCACTTCCAGATATTATTTCAATTGATTACCGTAGTGATGAAAGTTTCTACTTAAAACCACAAGGTGATAATGTCACTGTTATTTTTGATATTGCCTTCAAAGATGCTGATGATGTTGTTTTATCAAAGATTTTCTTACAAGTAAATATTTTATAATTTAATTTCAATTTTGTGGGCACAAAAAAAAAAAAAAAAAAAAAAAAAAAAAACATTTTTTTTAATTATTTATTAAGTTATTAATTTATTATTCATTTATATGTTCACACCAATCAAATAAACACATATATTTTTTATTTAAAAAAATTAAAAAAAAAAAAAATTAAAAAAAATTAAAAAATTTTTAATTTTTTTTTTTAAATTTCATCATTTTAAATATTAATAAAACACACATATATCAAATCATAATGGCACCAGTATTATTAACTGAAGAACAAAGAAAAACTTTAATCCCAAAAGACTGGAGTATGGTCGAAGGCAGAGATGCTATCAAGAGAACTTTTATGTTTAAAGATTTCAATCAAGCTTTTGGTTTTATGACAAGAGTTGCCCTTGTTGCTGAACAAGTAATATTATAATACATAAACAACATTAATTAAATTAAATACTAACACTTTTATTTATTTATTATTATTACTTTATATTATTTATTTATTATTATTATTATTATTAGATGTGTCACCACCCAGAATGGTTTAATGTTTATAATAAAGTTGAAGTTGTCCTTGCTACCCATGATTGCGGTGGCTTATCTACCAATGATACCACTATGGCCACTACTATGGATAAATTCTTTGATGAACAAAAACAAAACTAAATATTTGCACTTTTAAATAAAATAATAAAAAAATTTGGAAAAAATTTTTTTTCTTTTTCTTTTTTTTCTTTTTTTTTTTTAAGAAAACTAAATGCATATCATTTTTTATGATCATAAACAAAATCAAAAAATCAAATAAAAAAAAAAAAAAAATTAAATCAAGATATTTGGGTGATTCGAATACATGTGAAAATACAACTTCATAAAAAATTCATAAAATTTCATCGATTTATGGCAACTTAAAAAAATTAATACATTGAGTAAAGAGTTTTTTTTAAATCAGATTAATATTAG
>NW_003519858.1:7846-16954 GCF_000190715.1 Dictyostelium purpureum | reverse complement strand
AATTGATTAATTTATTTTTTTTATTTTTAAATTATACTTTTAACTATAAACTATTTTATCTCTTAAACAGAAAAACCTTTTCATTTTTAAAGCTATGATTTTATTGAAAACTGTCAATATATTAATAACTATTTAATCAACTCTATGGAAATATCTTTTATAATTTTAAAACTCTATTTAAAATATAAAATAAATTTATTATATATATAAAAACAATTTTAAATTGTTCAATTTATTTCGGTAAATATCAAAGAAAAAGAAAAAAAAAAAATCACAACGACAAAAAATATTATAGGGTGTTTTATTAACTATAAAATAAAATTTAAAATGTAGACTGTAAATGGTGAGTGTATGTTTTATTTGTTTGTTTTTTTATCTGTTTCAATTTTGTTTTGTGGGTTTTGTGTGTGATATTTTTGATATTATTTTTTATTTGATAATGGGTGGGTGTTAAAAATGGGGGATTGATAGTTATAGTGTGTGTATTTATTAAATATATATTTAAATAAATAAAATCAAATTAAAATTAACAGATAATAAATGTTTTGAATGATGAGACATTAATTTTAATTTTTTTTTTTTTTTTATAATTTTTAAACATAAATATTATGTGGGGGTGTATCAAAAACGCTAAGAGATAAAATAAAAGAATTGAATTAAGGAGTATTAATTTTGATGGGTAAGTGTGGTGGATGAATGAAACAAAAAAAAATAAAAAAATAAAAAAAATAAAATATATATACATATAAGAAAAACAGCTTGACATTTAAAATTATAAACTTCAATTGTTTTATTTGGTTTGGGTGATTACTAAATTAGGATAATATATTTTTCAATTAATCTATTATTAATGATTATTATCATTATCATTATCATTATTTTTTTTTTACCATTGTGGGTTTTGCAAGAATTGTACATTAAAATATATAGCCCATAAAAAAACCACATGGACGCATAGAATTAAAACAATAATATATTAATATTATTTAAACTTATAATTTAAAAATAATAATTTTAATATTTAAATATTAAGTTTAAATAATATTTAAAAAAAAAAAAAAAGGGTATAAATTTAATTTTATTTCTTCCATTTAATTTGTAAAAAAATCAAAATATATAAAATATATCATAAATAAAATGATCACAATAGGTATGGATTTTATATTTACAAAATAAAATTTTTAAAAAAAAATTACTAATTCTAAATTCTTTTTTTTTTTTTTTTTATCCAATATAGATAACGAAAAGAATAGTATCCACTTTACAAACAGTAACAATAATAATATACAATATATGGAAGATGACGAGTTTGGAAATTCTATAGTAAGATTGGTCTTAAATGATTTCTACTATTTTATATTATCCATAATGTAAATATTAATTTATTTATAAAAAATTAAGAAAACCCAATATAAAATATTAATATTAAATTTTTTTTTTTTTATTAAACAGATTTTTAATGAACGAAAATAAAATAAATAAATTTAAAAACAATGTATCTCAAATTTTCACAGCCATCATGTGTTTATATATCTTTTTTAGAAAATAGTTAAAAAAAAAAAAAAAAAAAAATTAAAAAATTTAAAACTATAAATAATAAAAAGATCCTAAAAAGGGATAAATGTATATATTTCAATTTAATTTTAATTTTTTTTTTTTTTATTTAATTAATTTAAATAATTATTTTTTTTTTTTTATATTTTTTTTTTTTTTTTTTTTTTGAAAAATTTAAATTATTTTTGAATTTTAAAATTTTATTTCTCATTTTTCGTTCTATCAAAAATTATTATATTCATTTATTTATTTATTTATTATTTATTATTTATTTATTATTTATTTTTATAAAATTACAGTTATTCAAGTTCCCACAAATATACATTACAAAAGGTGTGGAAATTTACAGCAAAAATACGAAATAAATAAATACTTTGGTTTTTTTTGATTTTATTTTTTTTGATTCTATATATAAATTAACAAAAAAAAAAAAAGAAGAAAAAAGAAAGAAAAGAAAAAGTAATGTCAGAATTAGAGGTTGATGTTTTATCATTATCTTTAACATTTGATTTTGAGCCATATGTTTCAGATAAAACTGATGAAACTGATGATAAAGGTATGTATTAGTTAATGGTTTATAATAATCAATTATATAATTGGATATAAAATGTTAATATTAAATTTTTATACTAATATATTAACTATTTCAAGATGGAAACGATATATGTAGATTTTTTTTAAAAGGTGCATGTTCAAAAGGATCAGATTGTCAATTTAAACATATTAAAGCAGAAAGAGCAGTTGTATGCAAACATTGGTTAAGAGGGTTATGCAAGAAGGGGGAATTATGCGAGTTTTTACATGAATATGATTTACAAAAAATGCCAGAATGTTATTTTTATTCAAAATATGGAGAATGTAATAATAATGAATGTATGTACCTGCATGTAAACCCAGAGGAAAAGGTTAGAGAATGTCCGTGGTACAGTCGTGGTTATTGTAAACATGGTATTAAATGTAGACATAAACATATAAAGAAATTATTATGCGAAAATTATTATTTAGGTTTTTGTTTCGATGGTCCAAAATGTAAATTTGGACATCCTAAATACGATTTACCAAAAGAAGAACCTGAAGTCAAACAAGAGGATACATCTAAAATCAGTTTACAAGAGCAAATGGAAATGGAACAATTACAATTACAGCATCAACCCCACCAAGGTTCAATACAGCATCAACCATATATTCAAAATAAACAACAAGGTAATCAACAGCATCCAGGTGGAAAACCAGTGGTTTGTCATAAATGTGGCACACCTGGTCATAAATCAAATGCATGTCCTAACCAAGGAGAATTTCAACAAGGTGGTCAACCATTTAATAAGCCAAATTTAGAAAACGTTACCTGTAAAAAATGTAACCAAACTGGTCATTATGCAAACAAATGTCCAAATAAAAGGGCACCAAATCCAAACTTTCAAAATTATAATCAACAAAATAATAATAATATGTATTTCAATCAACAACAACAACAACAACAACCTAATCAATATTATCATCAACAACAAAATAATCAGTATTACCAACAAGGTAATCAAACTTACTCATAATTTGTAAATAATAATAAATATATAAAAAGAGTTTTTTTTTTTTTTTTTTTTTTAAATATTATATTTTTTTATTTTTTTATTTTTTTTTTGAGTTTCTTTATTACTCGATGGTTTTGTTTTGTGTTTTTAAAGGATTTAGTTTGATTTTTTAATGTTTTCAGAGTCTTTATATTGATCTTGCTGGGTATTTAAACGATGATGATTATTGTTGTTATTATTATTTACAGGAAGATTTACAGATGCAGTTGATACAACAGTGACTACTGTTGGACTAGCTCCATTTTTACTATTGTCGATTTGTGGGGAAGTTTCTGGTTTGGGTGGAGCTAGGGTTTGTTGTAGTGGTTGGGTTTGAGGTTGTGGTTGGGTTTGAAGTGGTGATGAGTTGTTGTTACTATTGGTATTAAGGGTATTATTATCAATATTATCTTCTGGATCATTTTCTATATCAATACTTGAATCAGATAAACTATCGAAGTTAATTGATTCTTTATTACCTGCTGTTCTATTTGAGTTTTGATCCCATGTTTGCAATTGTGGTGCTAAAATAACCAACATAACAGAAATCCATGCAATTTCAATTGCACGGCCAATAAAGTTAAATGCAATAGCATGAGGAATGGTTAAAACTCCATTTACAACAAAACTCCAAATAGTTAAACCAAATGTAAAGAATGTTACAAAAATAGCAGTAATTGAAAGTTTGAAAATTTTTTTAATTCTTTGATGATTGGCTGCGCTAAATACACCACAATCTTTACTTGATAGATCTTTGTATTCATCCCAAATCATTTTTGTAAAAATTACTGCTGATACCCTACATAATAAATAAATTAATAATTAATATTTATTTAAAAAATAAAAAAAAGTAAAAAAATACCAATCCCTTACCCCCCATAAACTAAAAATACCAATAATATTATGTTTGATGAAGAATATTGCCAACCTGCAAAACAAGCAACAATTAATAGTATCATTAATATCACTTGTGAACCAAGAAAGATTTTACCTAAAAATGGAAAAATCTTTGTAACCAATTTTGAGAAATTTATATGATAAATAATTTTAACCCAAACATATAGTGTGTTGAAGAAAGAACAAATTAAAATCCCCAAAGGTAATAGGAATAATAGACCCATTATAATAAAGTCGTCTTCCTCTAATAATGTAAGAATCGATCGAATTATTCTTGCTTTAGAAAGGAAAGAAGAAACATAAGTATTAAATATTTATTTGAGGAATATAATATAGGATAATAATTACCTAAACATGTAATAGTTAAGAGAGTTAGGGATAGAATGGACCATCTGCTATCCTTTCTTCCTTTCATTTGTTTAAAACGATAAATACAAATACATAATGGTATTAAAAAACCAACAATAATTAAAACTGATATTGTTTTACAACCTGCAGGATTACATTCTGAACCTTTTTGTTGAAAACTTGGTTCGCAATAACATTTTTTTGGTTCCACAATTCTATGAATTGTGTTATTACTCATTTTTTATTTAATTTTTTTTTTATCGATAATTTTATTATTATTTTGATTATTGTTAATATTGTTATTTTTATTTTTCTATTTTTATCAACATAATTTATATTGTTTTTTTTTTAATATTAATTTTTAAACAATGGTAACAAAAAATAAATAATTTTAATTTTAAAATTTTAAAATAATTTTTTTAAAAACTATAAAAAATAAAGTAAAATGAGAGATGTGTAAAGTTATTTTTGAATGGTTTTATATAATATTACAACAAAGAATAATAATAACTACAAAATACTAAAAAAAAAAAAAAAAAAAAAAATTATTTTGATTAAAAAAGTATATAAATAATTAAATAAATAAATAAATAAAATAAATAAATAAAATAAATGATTAAATAAACAGTTTATTATTTAATTTAATTGTTTTTGGATATTTAGTTTTATAATTATTAATCTAAACACAATATTATAATATGTTGTGTGATAATATCCAAAAAAAATAAATAAAAAAATAAAAAAATAAACTATATTTTAATTAGAATATTTTTAAGGAGTGTAATATTGATTTGTTATAATAATTAAAAAAAAGAGAGAAACACAAACAATAAAACTTTATAAAATATTTAAATAATATATAAATTTTATATGTATATGTTTAATTTTATTTTAAAAAATATAAAATTTTATATAATTATAATTAATTGTGTTTGTGTATATGTGTGAGCAAGGGTGGGTTTGTGTGTGAAAAGTATTTGTTGATGGGTAAATGTATAAAATCTACAAATTGAAAAAAAAAAAAAAATTTTATAATATATATATAACTTTTTTTTTGAAGTTTATAGATAAAAAATATTTGATTGTTAAAAATACCCAATAACGAAGCAGATTAAAAATATATTCAAATATATATATATATATGTTTATATTTATATAAATAAAAAGTAGAAATAAAAAAAATAAAAAAAAAAACAACAACAACAAATTATTTTAAAAATGTTATTATTTATATTTATGTATATTATTATTTATTTAATTATAATTATTTATTCAATTATGTTTATATTTAAAAGTTAATTTTATTTTTAATTAATTATAATCTTTTATTCTTTTTTTTTTTTTTTTTTTGATTTAAAATTTTATTTTTTTATCTAAAAATGTATATAAAAAAAAGGTGTGGTATGTGTTGAAGTGTGTGGTGTTTGAAAAAAAAAAAAAAATTATTTCTAAAATTATATTATTTATTTTAAGGTTTACTGTAAACTGCACTTCTTTTGATTTTAGTTTTTTAATATGTATTTAAATAACTATCACACATTCACACATATGAACAAATTACAAGTTTTTTGTAATAGTTTAAAAATATTTCTTTTTATAAAATATTATTCCCAAATGATAAAACTAATTTTATTTACCTAAAAAATGAATATATGATTGAGTTTTTTTTATTATTAACAACTTTTAATATTATATTTAGATTTTAATATACGATACCATAATTTTGTTGCGATTATTTTGAAAAAGGGGTTATTCATAATAGATTTATAAAATATACAAAAATAATATACTATTTGATAAATATATTTAAAAAATAATAATATTTTTGTTGTGTTTTAACCAAATATGTGTGAATTTTAAAAAAAAAAAAAATAGTGTGGGAATGGGGGAAAAAGAGGAAGGTGTGAGTATAGTGGTACCCTAATAACACACTTTCAACACCTTGAGTTACATTCTTTTCTTGGGTAGTGTGGTGTGGTTGTCATTTAAACTATTTTTAATTTTAGTGTTAAAAATTTAAACAAATGAATAAACAGATTTTATATAAATATGTTTAATAAATTTCGAAACAATGGTTAATGTCATATTAATTTTAAAATTTTTTTTTTTATTTTTTTTTATTTTTTTTTTTATTTTTTCTAAACACCCTCTTTTTAGACAAAAGCACTGCTACTTTACAAAATTAATTATTCGTTAAAGAAAAAACATATTATTATAATAAAAGTTAGATTTTAAATTTTATATCACCTACTTTTAATAAAACATAAAATAAATAAAATTAATGTGTTTTGAAATTTTTTATTAGTTTTTGGGTTTGTTCAAAAATTAAATTTACCATTTATGATTAAAATAATAAAATTTTCATTATTTTTTTTTCTTCTTTATTGTTTATGCTATAAATATAAAATTTTGATAGATTATAAAAAATAAATTATTATTTAAATTTGATGATCATTTTGGGTAGTAAATTTCTTTTGATTTTGGGATAGTAATAATTACCAAACCAAAAATTCAATTATTATATCATCAAAATAATGATTATAAAAAATTAAAAAAATAATTTTTATTTTTTTAATTTTATTTTTTTTTTTGCCTTTTTTTTAATTTTAAAAATTGATTTTTTTTTTTTTTATAATTTTTTTCATATGATTGATTAATCATTAAAGTTAATTTTTCGTTTTTTTTTTTTTGTCAAATTACAAACAGTACTTATAAATAAAATAATGAATAAAGTTTTATTAACAAATAGAACTTTTTCATTGTTAAAAAATAATTTTAAAAATGTTCCAAAATTAAACATTTTTAATATAAAAAATATTCAAAATAAAAATTTTACCACCACTACCACACAAACCAATAATCTTAATAACAATATTAAAAATAGCCATGGCAATAATAATAACAATAATGATTTAAATAATAAAGTTTTAAATATAACTAAAAGATCAAATACATGCGGAGATTTAAATAAGAATGATATTGGCAAAGAAGTTTTAATTTATGGTTGGATTAATTCATTTAGAAAGTTTGGTGATCAAGTTTTTATGGTAATTAGAGATGGTCATGGCAAGGTTCAAGTTATTATTAATTTAAATGAGAGTAATAGCAACAGTAAAAATATTATTAAAACTATATTAAAATCAAGTGTTCCAAATATCGATATCGATTCAAATAAAAGTATTGAAGAAAATATCAAACTATTTAAATTGGAATCAATCGTTTCAATTAGAGGCAAGGTTATTGGTAGACCAGACGATATGATTAATCAAAAGATGAAAACGGGAGAAATTGAAATTGAGGCTAGCGAAATTCAATTATTAAACAACTGTGCAGATTTACCATTCACAGTTGAGCATGATGGTGTTTTAGCATCGGAAGAACTTCGTTTAACATACCGTTATGTAGATTTACGTAGAGATCAAGTTCAAAGCAATATTAGATTACGTTCACGTTTATCGATGGCTGCTAGAAACTATTTAGTTGGTCAAGATTTTATCGAGGTTGAAACACCAACTTTATTCCGTCCAACACCTGAGGGTGCAAGAGAGTATTTGGTGCCAACTCGTAATCATGGTCAATTCTATAGTTTACCACAAAGTCCACAACAATACAAACAACTTTTAATGGTCGGTGGTGTCGATAGATATTTCCAATTGGCACGTTGTTATAGAGATGAAGATCTTCGTTCCGATAGACAACCAGAATTCACTCAAATCGATATGGAGTTATCTTTTGTAAACTGTGAAATGATCTATACCATCATCGAAGGTCTATTGAAGAAGCTTTGGAAAGAGGCAGGTTTCAACATTGACTACAAATTCCCATTCTATACATACGAACAAGTTTTATCACGTTATGGTATCGACAAACCAGATACCCGTTATGGTATGGAGTTAAATGAAATAACCGACATCTTTAGCACCAATGAAAGCAATGTTGGTATTTTTAAACAAGCTCTTGCAGAACCATCAAATAGCTTTAAAGAATCAAAACCAATGATCAAATGTATTAAATTATCAAAAGTATTACCAACCCTATCAAAAAGCGAATTAGAACAATTGGTTAACGATTCAAAGTTTTTAGTTAAAGAAGCCCCACACGGTGTCGTTTCAGTAGCAATCAATAAAAAAGATGGTGAATGGAAGTCTAGAATTTCTAAATTCCTTTCAGAGAAAGAAAAACAACAATTAGTAGAAAGAATGGATATAGAAGATGGTGATGTACTTTTAATTGCCGCTGGTCCAAGATGTAATGTCGAATCTTTACTTGGTAAAGTACGTATTCAAAGTGCACAACTCTTAAAGAAAAAGAAACTATTAGAAATCGACGATAAACAATTCAATTTCTTATGGGTAGTAGATTTCCCATTATTCACACCAGAAAGTTATTTAAATGAAAACTCACCACTTTTATCCACTCATCATCCATTCACTGCACCACATCCAGAAGATATCGATATTCTTTTAAATGAAAATAGTAAACCATCAGATTACTCGAAAATCAGAGGTCTTCATTACGATATTGTATTAAATGGTGTTGAAATGGGTGGTGGCTCCATTCGTATTCACAATCAAGATGTTCAATTAAAGGTTTTAGAAAAAGTATTAAGATTACCACCACATTTATCAAATCGTTTCAGTCATTTAATCAATGCATTAGCTATGGGCTGTCCACCACATGGTGGTATTGCATTAGGTTTTGACCGTCTTTGTGCACTTTTAACAAACTCAAATTCGATCCG
>NW_003519858.1:0-7746 GCF_000190715.1 Dictyostelium purpureum | reverse complement strand
TTCAAAAACCTCTGGTGGAAGAGAATTAATGACCCAATCACCATCAAATGTAACAAAATCTGAATTAGACGAATTGTTTTTAATCCAAAAAGAAATAATAAATGAAAATAAATAAATAAATAACAATTTATAAATAAGAACCAATAAACTTTATTTCTAAATCTAATAACTTTATTCAAATTGTTTGTTTTAAATTTTTATATATATAAAAATAATAGAAAGTAAGAACATACAATAAACATAAATAATAAACTATGGTATATTTATTGCTCATAAAAAATATTATTTTTTTTTTAAATTTTTTTTTTTAAAAAATATTATCCATTTATAAAATTTACCAATAAATATTTTTTTAATTTTTTAATTTTTTTTTAATAGAAATTTTTTTTTTGATAATCCATTTTATTTTTTTTTAAAAATGGAAAAAAAGTAAGAACAATACAATAAATATAAATAATTAATTAAAGCATATAAATTAATTTTTTTTCTCTTTTACTATTTATTATAGATTATTTTTTAAAGTTTGGGATAATATATATTTAAGAAATCAAATTCAAAACCATATTTTATTGTTTAATAAATATAGTGTTGCAAATTTTGGTGATAGATCCCTATATGACCAGTTTAAAAATAAATCATATATAACAAAACTAGATTGGTTTGGTTTACTACCAGATATAAATGAATTACCACCATTTTTGTCAGTTTTAACATTTAACAATCTTATAAAACACAATGATCTTCAATTATTTAAACCAGGCTCATTACCAAATAGTCTCACAACACTCACACTCGGTCATCATTTTAACCAAGTAATAACACCAGGCACATTACCAAATAGTCTCACAACACTCACATTCAGTTATTATTTTAACCAAGTAATAACACCCGGCACATTGCCAAATAGTCTCAAAACACTCATTCTCAGTCATAAATTTAACCAAGTAGTTACACCCGGCTCGTTTCCAAATAGTCTCACAACACTCACATTCGGTCATGATTTTAACCAAGTAATAACACCAGGCACATTACCAAATAGTCTCACAAAACTCAGACTCACATTCGGTCATGATTTTAACCAAGTAATAACACCAGGCACATTACCAAATAGTCTCACAACACTCACATTCGGTCATGATTTTAACCAAGTAATAACACCAGGCACATTACCAAATAGTCTCACAAAACTCAGACTCGGTGGATTTAACCAAGTAATAACACCAGGCACATTACCAAATAGTCTCACAGCACTCACATTCTATAATAGATTTAAACAAGAAGTTAAACCCGGCTTATTACCAAAGAGTCTCACAACACTCACATTCGGTGAAAGTTTTAACCAACTAATAACACCAGGCACATTGCCAAATAATCTCACAACACTCACACTCGGTGGTTTTAACCGACTAAACCCAGGTTCATTGCCAAATAGCCTCACAACACTCACATTTGGTTATTATTTTAACAAAGTAGTTAAACTAGGCGTATTGCCAAATAGTCTCACAACACTCACGTTCCGTGAAAGATTTAACCAAGTAGTTAAACTCGGCTCATTACCAAATAGTCTCACAACACTCACATTCGGTAGTGATTTTGACCAAGTAATTATACCCGGCTCATTGCCAAATAGTCTCACAAAGCTCACATTCGGTTATTATTTTAACCAAGTAGTTCTACCAGGTTCATTGCCAAATAGTCTCACAACACTCACATTCGGTTATTATTTTAACCAAGCAGTTCTACCTGGCACATTGCCAAATAGTCTCACAACACTCACATTCGGTGAAAGTTTTAACCAAGAAATCACACCCGACTCGTTACCAAATAGTCTCACAACACTCACATTCGGTAAGAATATCAACCAAGTTAAACCCGGCTCATTACTAAATAGTGATGCCAACAATTGGTTACAATCATCACTTGAAACTTTAAATATAGGTGATCAATCAATTAGCATTAAACAACAAAGTGAAAACTAAACCAATAATAGCAAACACTAAATAACTCTTTATTCAAAAGTTTTATTCAACAACAATAACAACCACTGCCACTGCCACTGCCACTGCCACAACTACAACTACAACTAATTCGTCTATTATCAAATTAACAATTAAAATTATCCATTGCTAATGGTGTAATAATTTCCAAAAATTCTTTGAAACATCTTTCTAAAGTCATATGAACTATACCAAATAAAAAGAAACTTTTTTTTTCAGTGCTCTGCATTTGCACAAATTTATTATATGGTTTAAATAAAATATGTATAATTTTTTAACTGAGCCTGTTTAAAAATTTTTTTAAAAACCATTCTGGTCATATTTGTATATATATAAATTTATATACTACAACAATCTTTAAATAATGTATCTATTTAATTAATTATTGATTTATTAATTTGATATAATTATTTTATTAAATTGTTATTGTAAAAAAGGTAATAAACGAAAGGTCTAAAGAAAGATATTATTTTCATTTTTTTTATTTATTTTTTTTTTAAATTTTTATTTTTTTTTTTTTTCAATTTTTTATTTTTTTTTTTTTTAAAATTTTTTTTTATATTTTTTTAAAATTTTTTTTTGATTTTTTTTTTTTTTATAAATTATTATATATTGTGGTGTAAATTTTATTATAAATATATATAAAATTAATTTTGTATATATTCTTTTCATTTAAAAATGGTAAGTTGTCTTTTAATTAATTAAACAAATGTTTAATTAATTTGTTAAATAATTTTAAAGATTACATATTAATAGAAATATCTAATTTTTAATATTATTGGCCAAACTCTAGAATTTCTTTAGTAATAATTTTGGTACACCATGCAATATAGAATTCCAATTAGATAATTGTCAAAATAGAAAGACTATCGAAGTCGCACAAGAAAAAGGTAAAACTGAAAAACTTTTTATCTTTGTTGGTAATGAACCAGTATCTGGTAAAGTTTCAATTGCTTTAAAAGAAAAAACAAAGAAGATTGAACACACAGGTATTAAGGTTGAATTTGTTGGTCAAATTGGTAACTATTAAATATTAAATTATAAAAAAAAAAAAAAAAACTTCCTCTAATATCACATCATATATAGAATTATTTTATGACAGAGGTAACCATTATGAATTTACATCATTGGTTCGTGAATTAGCACCAGCAGGCGAATTAACAGAAAATAAAGAATTTACATACGATTTCTTAAATGTCGAAAAACAATACGAATCTTATAATGGTACTAACGTTCGTTTAAGATATTTTGTAAGATTAACTATTGGTAGATCATTTGGTACTAATATTGTCAAAGAATATGATATTTGGGTCATCAATTTCGAAAAACCACCAGAAATTAACAGCAATATTAAAATGGAAGTCGGTATTGAAGATTGTCTCCACATTGAATTCGAATACAATAAATCAAAATATCACTTAAAAGACGTTATCATTGGTAAAATTTATTTCCTTTTAGTAAGAATTAAAATCAAATACATGGAAATCGCTTTAATAAAGAAAGAGTCAACAGGTTCAGGACCAAACGTTTTTAATGAAAGTGAAACCCTTACTAAATTTGAAATTATGGATGGTGCACCAGTTAGAGGTTAGTATATCATTATCATTATAATAATTTAAACAATCATTGAAAACTAATTTTTTTTTTTCAATAGGTGAATCAATTCCAGTTAGACTTTTCTTATCAGTTTTTGATCTTACACCAACTTATAAGAGCGTTCACAATAAATTCTCTGTTAAATATTCACTCAATCTTGCTCTTGTTGATGAAGACGATAAGAAATACTTTAAATCACAAGATATTTATTTATGGAGAAGACCACCAACCAAATCAATTGAAAATAAACCAGCAACCACCACTACCACTACCACAACCACTACTAATACACTAGAATAAAACAAAAACTTATATTTAGAAAATCATAAATTATAAGATAAAGATTTAAAAAAAAAATAAAAAACAAAAAATAAAATAATATAATTTTAATAATAAAATAATAGCACAATAACAACTAATAACTAATGGTAATAATATTAAAAGTTATAACAAATAAAAAAAAAAAAAACTATAAATATTTTTTTTTAAATTAAGTTTTCTTTTCTTTTTTATTTTTATTTTGTTAGACTAGTTATTTTGGATTAATTTTGAAACAAAATTAGTTTTTAATTCGAAATCGTCAAAAATACTTAATATCATTAATCTTAATTCGTTATTTGTTAATTTGTTCAAATGGCCATTATTATAGAGCGCAACGATTTCTTTGAGAGGCAATTCTAGAACCATTTTAATTTGCCACAATTTCTTCCAACTCTTGACCAACTTCATTCTATTTTTGTGTAAATCTTCAGACTCGCCAGGGAACAAAAAGAATTTGATGAATACTGGATATAATGAAAGAATTAATTCGGAAAGACGTTGGGTTTCTACCATTTCGATGTTTTGAAGCTTTAATATCATTTTAATTATGGTTGATATAATTGATTCTGAGAACTTTGAAATCAATTCAAAGTAAACTTCTCTTGGGAAATTCTCTTTCCAAATATTAGATAGTCTATTTAGTTCGTTATTCATATTTGTAATATTGGTTTGAATTTTTTGATAGGTGTTGTTATCTTTGGTATTTTCTAATTGGTTGCAATAGTCTGTTAAAAATGATAAAATCCATTTCAATTGCTCTTGAATATATTTACTAAAAAAATCTTCACCTAATTTTTTAAACTTTGGTGAAAAATCTATAAATGTATATAGTTTGAATTCTTTACTATTGTGATTGTTATTGTTATTGTTATTGATAATTGATTGAAACTCCATTGATAAAACTAAAAAGGAATGTGATAAAAAGGAACAACTGTTATAAAATAATGATGCTAATGATGGTACCTTATCTAATTTCGAAAAATGAAACTTTAAATAAATTGAATGATAAAGTTCAAAAATATCTCTGCAGCCTTGATATAATTTCTTACATCTAATTTATAAAATGATATATTAGTACCAATTTTTAAATAGAGAATTAAATGAGTTAAAATAATTACACTAAATTTGAAGAGTCCAATGCTTCTTTTAAAGCTGAAACACATAGAGTTAGTAGTTGGTGAGTAGATTCAAAGATAAGACAATTGTTAAAGTAATAACCTTGAATTATACCATTATTCTCTTGAAATATACCAAAAATTGAATCATTTGATTGAATAGAGCTATAACGATCTTTAAGAATGATATCTCTGGCTTTTGATAGAAGGAGTGTTCTTTTTCTTTCAGAGTAATGAAATTCTATGTTTTCTACAAATAACGATAAAATCTTTGAATCTTGGTTGTTACTTACCAAAAATCCAATTTCCTCCAATTCTTTTTCAAATGATTTTATACTTTCTTCGATTGCAAGAAATTCTTTCAATTCTTTCAAATCTTTAGGAATTCTAGTCTTTAATAATAAATTTAATAGTAGTGTTGATAATGGACTCCAAATCTCTTTACCTAACTTCACAATATAGTTTTTATTGTTGCCAAAAATATTAATCGAAATAAATTTGAATAGATTTTCTAATAGATGTAAAATTGTTTCTATAAATTTAAAATTAAAATTAGTAATCTCCACATTGCTTTAAAATAGGTTTGTAAGATATCTTACCAATTGTAATATCTTTAAAATTTTCATTTAATTTGAAATGAATTTTAATATCTTCATTATTACTATTATTATTATCTTTATCATTTTTGAGGAATATATTATAAATTTTTTCTTGATTATTATCATTTGGCGGGTTATTAATTAAATTTGATAACTCTATTAGATTTGGTTTTAAAAATGTTTCAAAAAGATTTAAAGAGAATGATGATATTAAAAAATCGAATAAACCTATTGATTCTAAAGATTCTATTAACTTTGTGCAATATAATGAATATAGCTGATCTGGTTTTAATGATTCCTTATTAGTACTATTATGCTGTTGTTGATATTGATAATAAAATTCAATTGAACCCAATGATAACTGAATTTCATTAGAGTTAACTTGAATCGAATGTGTAAATAGTTCTAATAAATTGGTTTTTAAATGATTTTTTCTTTTTTTTAACTGGTCTTTTATTGATGGTAAAATTCTAGGCTGTGGTAACATTGTTGTTAATTCAAATGGTAATATTTTTAATTTTTCGTCTATATTATTATTATTATTATTTTTATTGCTGGGTTTGGCTATTATACACCTATTCATTTCTAAAAGAATTTCATTGGCTGCTATGAATTTTGAATGTTTAATTGCTTCATCATATTTTCTAACAAGCTTTTCATATTGTTCAAAAAAATCTAGTATTTCCAATGTGGTTTCAATGGATGATAATCTTTCTCTAAGTTCTCTATCGTAGGTGACTGTGTTGTCGATTCTTGAAACTATACCATCCTCAATTTTATTTATATCCCTAATGACTTCTTTTTGCTTATTATCTAATGCTTTAATTTCATTTTGAATATTAATAATACCCTTGTTTTTTGTTGATGAAATTTCCAACTCTTCTTGTACAACATTAAATAATGATTTCTAAATAAAATAAAGTATTATTAGAACGTAATACTATATTGCCATTTTATAAAGAATATATAGCTATATTTTACCTTTAACTCAATTAAAATTGATATGATTGATGAAACATTTGATTCTAACTTTTCAGGTTCTTCAAATAAATTGTCGCTATCCTTGTTGGTGTCCTTTAATGTAGGTTTTTTTGATGTAGATTTAAGATTTGGTGATGATAATGTATCTGATTTTACAAGTATAGTATCTATAACATGTCTAATTGATGAGCTATTGTCTGATTTATTATTATTATTGTTGTTGTTATTACTACTATTATTTGTTAAAGTAGGTGATGAGGTTGAAGATGACGACTCATTGTCGTCATTATTCTTTTTTAACAAGTAGTCAATAATCTTTTTATTTGTATTAACTGTCATAACTTTTTATAAACAACCATTTAAGTTCATTAAAAGAAAATAAAAAAATTAAAAAATAAATGAAAATTTTTAAAAATTTAAATTTTGAAAATAAATAAAAAAAATAAAAAAAAAAAAATTAAAGTCAATTGGAAGTCTTTAATTTTTTTATTAATATATAAATACAAAAATAATCAAATAACTCATAAAAGATTTATCATATAGAATATATTATCATATAAAATATAGTGTTTATCAATAAAACCAAATAGTTTTAAAAACTACAATGTAATATATTGTTTTATTTTATTATTAATATTCAACATTTCAATTTTACCCTCTTTTTTATTATTATGATTTATCGTTTATTATTTTTATTATCTTTTTTTTTTTTTTTTTTTTTTTTTTTTAATCCAACTGAGTTTTAATAAAAAAGATATTTTAAAAGATATTTTAATAAAAATAAAACAAAAATTATTATATAACGAAAATTATAATAAAAAAATAATAAAAAAATAAAAAAAAAATAATAAATAAAATAAATTATCAAATAATCAAAACAAAAAATATTTAGAAGCATTTTCAAGAAAGCCTAAGTTGTGGGTTTAGGTGGTTTCTACAAAATCAAATAATAAAAAAATAAAAACAAATTAAAATAAAATAAAAATTAAATAAAAAAATAAATATAATTTAAATTTATTTTTTTTTTAAATTTTTTTTTTTATTTTTTTGATCAATTTATTTTTTTTCTCATAGTTTTTTTTTTTTATTAATTTATTTATTCTCACATTTATCAATCAAAAAAATATAAAGATATAA
>NW_003519857.1:12969-16955 GCF_000190715.1 Dictyostelium purpureum | reverse complement strand
AGCATTCATCGTCGGCATTCATTTGGTCCTCATCATCAACATGAGCATCCTCCCCCGGCATTCGTCTTGGTCCTCAACGTTATCAAACAGCATTCATCTGGGTCCTCATCAGCATTCTCACAGGCATTCGTCTTGGTCCTCAGCGTTATCATCAGCATTCATCTTGGTCCCTCATCACCATCCCTCACAGGCATTCGTCTTGGTCCTCATCATCATGAGCATCCGCATCAGCATTCATCTTGGTCCTCAGCATTATCATCATCATCTGCATCCTCACCGGCATTCATCTTGGTCCTCAGCGTTATCATCCTCGGCATTCATCTTGTTCCTCATCATCATTAGCGTTTATCTTGGTCCTCATCATCAACATGAGCATCCTCACCGGCATTCGTCTTGGTCCTCAGCATTATCCTCATCAGCATTCATCTTGGTCCTCAGCATTATCATCATCATCAGCATTCATCTTGTTACTCAGCATTATCATCATTAGCAGCATACATTAGCAGCATTTATCAGCAGCATTCATCGTCAGCATTCATCTTGGTCCTCATCATCAGCATTAGTCTCGATCCTCAGCATTATCATCAACATGAGCATCCTCACTGGCATTCATCTTGGTCCTCATCATCATCACCATCACCATCATCAGCATTCATCATCAGCAGCAGCAGCATTCATCAGCAGCAGCATCATCAACCCCAAAGCTTAAGAAAAGAACTTTTAGTAAATCAATAATAATTAATAATTTTATAAAAAAAAAAAAAAAAAAAAAAAAAAATAATAATAAGAGAATATAATCTATTTGATGGAAGAAATACATTTTCCCTGGCCAGGCAAATATATTGGAACATCAATTAGAATTAGGATTCTGAAACATCATTAAATTTTAAAATAAAATATAATAAAAGATAATAAATTTTTTTTTTTATTAATAAAATGTTTATTTTTTACCGTTTTCCTTTTAATTAAAAATAGAACTGTTCAAGTATATAGAGGTTATTTATTCATTCTATCTTTATTAAATCAAAATAAATAAATCAAGCTAACAACCACAATTTAATAATGTAGATGATGTCTTGAAAGCTAAAATCAATCGAATATATATATATTTAAATTTCAATAATCAGTCTTAGTTATAAGGAGCCTTTAAGAAAGTTAATATTAAAACATTTTATAATAATTAATAGTTAAAAATCAATATACTACTAAACCAAAGGCAGTCCTCATCAAGCAATAACAGTAACACCCTAACATCACCAAATTCGACTTCACCTCCGAATCTTTACCAGGTTTTTTCAATACTATTTATCAATTGTAAATAAATTAAATACCAAATTATATCATGAAGAATCATTTAGATCCATGGGGTGGCCTTTTTTTTTTCATCAATTTTTTTTTTTATATTTAAAAAAATAAATAAATAAAATAAATTTAAAAAAAATAAAAAAATTTAAAGTGCATGTATATATTTATTTTTAATTTTAATGTTTGCGTCACATCAGGCCAGTGGAATCTCCTTCATTAGATGATTACTAGTTGATACACTTTTAGCCCTGTATAATTGTAAACTGGGGAAGTATTTTATAATAATGACGAAACGTGAACTCTAAATAAATAAATATTCCCTCAATCAGTTATTTATAAAAGTGCACTTTTAAAAATTATGATAAAATTAATAAAAAAAAAAAAATTAATTTTTTTTAATTTTTTTTTTATTTTTTTATTTTTAAAAATAAATACTGCACCACCATAAACATTATTTTATTATAAACTAAATAATAAAAATATAATAACTATATATTTTAAATAAAGCATACCAACAGTGAAGCAGATAAAGAATGTCAAATATTTAGCTTTTCAATGAACATATATATATATTCCCAAACATTAGCAAAGACACCATCAAACCAATTGATTTATGAACAGTCTTCAAGAAAGAATAAATATTGTAAAGTATGCAATTACGATATCAAATATTTTGGTATTGAAGATTTTAAAACCCGATAAAAGAATGTTTGTACAACTAAAAAACACTTTTTAGATCAGCAAACTCTAAAGGATCAAATATTTGGAATCGATTGGTGTCCAATTAATATTATCATCAGAATCAAATCAAATCAACAATCAGAACTGGTAATATTGGTTCAATAAAAGTCAATTTCACAAAATACAATCACATGGAGTGGTAACATATATCCATATAATACCACAGAAAAAGAATATTCATGAACATGGAATATGAGATAAAACAACAGGTACATGCAAATGTAATTCAGAATACACAGGTTTCAATTGTTCATCACCAATTAATAACAATAATAATAATAATCAAGCAGAAACAGAAACAGAAACAGAAACAGAAACCAATAACAATGGAACAGCTATAATTAAAGATTTTCAATATCGATTCAATTATAGAATTAGACTTTAACAATCATTAAATAGCAATATTCAATTTATCAAACAACACCATATAATAGCTATTTATTGAATAATATAAACTATTTAAAAGTTATTAAAAACAAAAGTATACTTTATGCAAGATTCCAACAATATCGAGAAATCAATTATCAATCATCTTATAATATGGCATCGAAATACTCATATCAAATAATTTTAAAATTACACCCTTTTATAACCCGTCTCAAAACCTCTAGTAATACTCAACAACAGCATAGTTCAGAGGAGAGAAACCAAAATATAAAAAGATTTGATGTTTGGTCATTTATGTTCCCTAGCTCATTATTAAAGTTATTATCTTCACATTTAACTTTAAGTTCATTAGACTTATTCAAAACAGTAGCAATCAACAACTAACTTTTCAGATGATCAAATTAAAGAATTGCAGGTGAAAGGAGTGATATTAGTTATGATTTGGTAGGAATTAAAGTTTGCACCCTTGATGAAAGAATATATATCTTAGATTCAGATTCAAAAGAGAAATATATTCAATGATAATAATAAATCTCCAGTTATGTGTACCTCGTAAACCTCATGCAAATGGTCTTTTAAGCTATATGGTTAGAACCTTTTTAGAACGTATTCATCATTTTTCATCCCTAAAAAAGCCCCGTATCAGGTTGGTGATAGTGCATTTTTTCCTAAGATAATTTAAATCATATTGTAAATAAAGATAGGTTGGCAACAATTTCAGATTCCTCAAGTAGCAACATTAAAACTTTGCTCAAAGATACATTAAAAGATGAGAAAAGTTGGATTGCAATTGAACTTGATGGTTTACGAAAAAGTTCCTACATTTAAATCAATTGCAACAACTGGTTTAAAACTCAAAATCGTAAAGTTAATCTAAGTAAATGTTATAATAATAGTGATGAAGCGGATTTTTATAAATTAAATAATTCAGCTTTAAAGAAATTATGTTTAGGTTTAGGTGTTTCAAGATCAAGTAGTAATAGGAGAATGGTTATGTCAATTTGTGGTATAGATCCATTATCTCATTCAACCAACCCCAATTTGTACTCATTATTATCAGAAGCAATTCAAAAAGATACTCAAGATCATATTCGTTGGTTAAACTCAAAAACTTGCATCAAAATTTTAATTTACCAAATCCTGCTCAATCAACATGTGAAGGTTACATTTTAGCAAAAATTTATTTTTTATTCATCCACAAGTCCTGTATTTTAACTACTCATCGTCTTTTTTAAGCTCAATCATATATGTATATATGCTCTACATTCTCATATTCGTAAAGTGGATAAAATATATTAAATAAAGATATTACAAACAAAACATAGTCTTTTCTTATTTTTTTTTTTTTTTTTTTTTTTTTAAAATTTTTTTTTTTAATTTATATTGATATTATAAAAGTTTTGTTAATTTAGATTGGAGAAAAAAGGATAAAATTTTAAAAAAAAATATCTTTATTAGGGTATATTTAAAGTATCCAAGTTTTAAGTTACATTAAGAACAATAGAACAAAATAAACGTGTTGTTATGTAAAGGGAAAATAACGACTTTTTTTT
>NW_003519857.1:0-12869 GCF_000190715.1 Dictyostelium purpureum | reverse complement strand
AAAGTTAAAATAACAACCTTTTTTTTTAATTTTTTTTTTTTTACAAACCCACACAAAAAAAAAAAAATTAAAATTTTAATTAAAAAAAAATTAAAATTTTAATTAAAAAAAATTAAAATTTATTTCTATATAGTTTCACATAATATATAATATCAAAAAAAAAGTTTTAAATAATAGCAATTATATTTCACATTCCATAATAACTTTCATTTTTTTATTTTCACTCATTAGTTAAAAAAATGCTAGAATCAATTTTATTTGCTATTTTTATTTGGTCAATAATAATTTTAAAAATTATTTTCCGTTCCACCCCACAAGAAACCCAAACCAATAGCCACACCCAAACCGAGGGGGCACACCCAAACCAATAGCCACACCCAAACCAATAGCCACATCCAAACCAATAGCCACACCCACACCAATAACCACACCCACTCCAACAACCACAAAATTAAAGAAACCACAAATTCTACCCCAATCGATCAATCCCCACAAGAAAAAAACAAATATGATAGTACCTCAACATTCCATTATTCCGCATATAGAAGCTTATATTGTTGTTCCGAATATTATAATAATCGAGATAATTCTGGTCGTTCCTCAGTAACTCAAGAAATTTTAAGTCATTCCCCAAAGCAATTTCTTGAAAAAATCCATGCCCCAAAGGAACCATCACAAACAGAAAATCTATTTCCATATTCACCATTCGACCACACCAGAGAAAGAATGGAAAAAGATAAAATAGAAAATGAACAACAAAAAGAAAAGGAAGATATGGAACAATTAAATAGAGAAACCCAAGAACGTATTGAAAAATTAGAAAAAGAAAGAAAAGAAAGAGAATATAGAGAATCTTTGGAAAAACAAAGATTAATAAAAGAAAGACTTGAAAAAGAAATTGAAGAAGCAAAGGAAAAGAAAAGAAAATTAAGAGAAAAAAAAGAAAGAGAAAAAATAGAAAAAGAACAAAAAGAAAGAGAAAAAAAAGAAAGAGAACAATTAGAACGTACCCAAACAATTTTAAAAGAAACATTAGAAAGAGCAATGGAAAGGGTACGTTTAGAAAACTTAGAAAGAGAAAGATTAGAAAGAGAAAGATTAGAAAGAGAAGAAAGAGAAGAAAGAGAAAAAGAACAACAATTAAGAGAACAACAAGAAAGAGAGGAAAGAGAAAATCAAGAAAGGGAACAACAACAAAGAGAACAACAAGAAAGAGAAGAAGCAGAACGTAGAGAAAACCAAGATCCTTGCACTATTTGTATGGACACAATTGAACCAAGCCAACTTGCTGCAATCGATTGTAACCACATTTTTTGTTTCGATTGTATTATGGAATTGTCTTATCGTCGTGATAACACATGTCCAAATTGCAGAGCTCCATTCTTTTTAGTAAGAGTAAGTAATTAATACATTCATTTTTATACATATATAATAAAACATATATATTAATTTAAATTATTATTTAATTGTAGAGAGTCAATGGTTCAACAAACTAAGCCAACTTAGAGCAAGGTGATCAAAGTCCACCACTTTTAAATAATGATGATGCAAATTCCAACGAATCCAATATCGGTATGGAATTGTTTGACCCAATGGTTATCGATTAGATTTCCATTACCGTTTCAAATGGTAATTATTAGATTTCATGAATATGTATCAAGAATTAGCTGGCCACGAATTCTATGATTACATGGACATAAATCAATAATATACCATCCATATGGAAACGTATTAATTAAGAAATCAAAAAGGTTAAACTGCAAACATCATCATTGGACAACATTCTAATCGTTATCAACACTATTAATATTAAACAATTCATAGCTTCAACTCTACAAAATTACGTTTAAAAAGTTCTCAAGGTTTAAATAATAAGTTCTCCCTAATATTGTAACTATAATATTAATAATTACTAAAATATTATTAAATATAAATGAAACTAATATTTTATTTTAATTTTTATATAGTATAATTATAATCCTTTCTCTTTCGGTATTATCAGGTTGTTTCTCTCCAGTATAACAATGTTCTTTCTTTAATGCCAGTAATAGGGCATTCAGGTAACTATAGTGTTTATATTACATAATTATTATATTTAAATATAAAAGAAACTAATATTTAATTTTAATTATTATATAATTATAATTCTTTCTCTCACATTATTATCATGTTCTTTATATAATGTCAATTCTAATAAGGCATTTATTTAATTAAGGTAACTATAGTGTTTATAATTACATAATTATTATTTAAAAATAAGAAACTAATATTTATTTTTAATTCTTATATAGTTAATTTATAATTCTTTCTCTTAAATTGTATATATAATTCTTTCTCTCTCACGGGATTATCAGGTTTTTTCTCTTCAGTATAACCATGTTCTATCTTTAATGTCAATAATAGGGCATTTGTATAATTAAGGTAACTATAGTGTTTATAACTGCATAAATTAAATTTGAATATAAATATACTAATATTTAATTCATATTTAGTTTAATTCATTCTCTTTCAAGCTTCACAAGTTCTATCTAAGTCTACATTGGGATAATCATAATATTAAGGTAACTATAATGTTAATATTTACATAATTATTATTAAATTCGAATATAAAAGAAACTAATATCTAATTTTAATACTTATTTAGTTCAGATTCAATTCTTTCTTTTTCAGGTTCAATACGTTATTTATTTCGTGTAATTATTCATACATTGGGGGTTCCATATATTCCATTATATCGCGGTTCAGTATGTTCTTTATAATTGTAGTTTTCAAGTAATTCATCAAACACTGGGGTTTTTTTCAGGTCACTCATCAAACTTTTGGGGTTCAATATTTTCTTTTTATTCGGGGTTTTCAGATCATTAATCTAACATTTGGGATTCAATATCTTCTATTAATTAATTGGGGTTTTCAAGCTATTCATCATACAATGGAGTTTTCAAGTCATTCATCAAACATTGGGGATCATAATTTTCTTTTTAAATGTCGTTTTCGAGCCATTCATTAAACATTGGGGTTGTTTTTCAAATATTTCATCATACATTGTGGGTTTATTAATTTATCAAATGCTGTGGTTTTTTCAAATCGTTCATCATACATTGGGGTAGTTTTTCAAATCTTTCATCATACATTGTGGGTTTATAAAGTTATTCAAACGCTGTGGTTTTTAATTCGTTAAACATTGTGGGTTTTTAATTCATCAAACGCTGTGGTTTTTAATTCATTATACATTGTGGGTTTTTTAATTCATCAAACGCTGTGGTTTTTTAAAATCGTTCATTATACATTGGGGGTTTGGTTTATTCTTTTTAAATTGGGTTTTTTAAATCATTTATTAAGCATTGGGGTGTTTTTTATAGTCACCCATTATTCATTGGGGTTTACTTTATCAAATAAATTGTGGTTTTCAGGTCATTCATCATTCATTGGGGTATTTCTGCTTTAAAGGTATTTATAAAGTTTATATTAATATAATTATTATTATATTTGAAAATAAAAGAAACTAATATTTAATTTTAAAATTTATAAGATTTGAATTCTTTCAACACATAATATTCATCATTCAGAGACATATTTAATAATATACATATTAGTATCAATAATCAGTTGATAAAGGTTTTATATATATAGTGTTAATAACCATATTATAGAATTAGATAAGGATTATAATAAAATCGATAACATGGAAATGGACCGTGTTGAAAAACCATAATATCAATAATATAAATAATAATAATAATAATAATGGATAATAATAATTAAAACAAAAAATAATAATAACAATAATGATATTGACTATCATTTAAATAATGATTATAATAAATCATATTCATATAATGATTATAATAATAAAACAAATAACAAAAATAATGGATATAGATTATATAACAATTAATACTTTCATCCGTTTTATTAAGTACAATAATAATTTTTTACATATAAATGTTACTATAGTAACATTTTTCTTTTCTTTTTTTTTTTTTCATTTGGTTACAGATCTGGGTCAACCTTCATCATCAATTTTTATCATTTATTAATATAATATATAGAATTAAAAATTCCCCATCCCTAGTTAATTTTCTATTCATTATCAAAATAAAGATCTTTAATTTTAAACTTTTTTAAATTTTTTAATAAAATAAATTTTTATTTTTTTTTATTTTTTAAAAACCATATGGTAAATTTTTTCCATCTTGTGAAATTTGGTGAATAAATTGACTTTAAGTTGCTGTTACTGTGGTGATAATTGTATAAAATAAAAAGCCAATTATTGTAATTTATTATCATTATTATTTATTATTCTATTATTATTTATAATTATATATATATATATATTTAAACTCTGAAAGCATCATTTTAACTTTGTCTAAAATTATACCTTGTACCCATGTTTTTGAAATATTTTCTAGATTAACCTATACTGACAGATCCTTTTTTTTAAAATTTTTTTGTTGAATATATAAAAGTAATTATTATTATTATAAAAGTACATTTAATTAATAATGATAAATATATTAAAAAAAAAAAAATTTTAAAATTAATTTTTTTTAATTTTTTTTTTTAATTATTTTATTTTCTAAAAATAATACTGCACCACCATAAACATTATTTTATTATAAACTAAATAAAAATAAAAATATAAGTTTCATTCAACTTAATTCACAAGTGCCTAGATTTTATTGTAAAGAAGACAATACAAATAATCCACAACTAATTGCTTAAAAAAAATAAATAAAAATTAAAATAAATAAAAATTACATAAAAAGTTAACCAAAATCATTTAATACTCAATCACTTAAATATTTTAAATAAATAATAAATAGAAAAAAATGTTCTCCTTAAATTTTTTTTTTTTAAAAAAAGTTTTTTTTATTTTTTAAAAAATAAAAAAATCAAGAAAAAAAAAGGCCACCCCTTTCAATGACACTTTTTTTTCTAAGTTCGCCACCCCCATTAGTTTTTTAATTTTTAATTTTTATTTTTTAATTTTTATTTTTTTTAAATTTTGATACCCCTATTGACACATAATTTAAATTTTTAATTTATTTTTTTTTATTATTATTGATATTTTTTTTTTTTTAATTATTTATAAAATTTTAATAATAATAACTTCAATAAAAATAATAAATTTTTTTAAAATAATAACTACATTATATAATTCAAAATGATTCAAAAAATAATAGGCTTTATTTCAAAAATTATAACCTATTTATTAGCTTTAATTTTTTCCATTGTTTCAAAAATTAAAAGAAACCCAACAAGTAATCAAGAGTTCCATGAAGAATATGATGACATCCATTATGATACCGATGAAAACTTTGTTCATTATGACACCGATGAAGGCTACACAGAGCCATTCCCTTTGGTATAGATCATCATCAAAGAAATTAGATAAATGAAATTAAATTTCCATCACACACTCGGGTTGAATAGAGTCTTGGTTGTTTTCCAATTTTAGCTTTTATATTTCAGCTTCCATGGTGGTTGGTGCGCATTTAATTCAAGAATTATTAAAAGGAACCTCATATGTACACAAACGAAAGGAAAAAAAAAATAAAAAAAAAGTTATTGTTATTTATTTTAATTAAATATTCTAAAAGGGGTTGTATATTTTCTTTTTTTTTTTTAATTTTATTATTTTTTTCTTTTTAAATTGTTATTACAAAAAAAATAAAAATTAATAAAAAATTAATAAAAAATTTCAGTTCAATATAATTATTATCACAGAGTTCATTATATTACTTTATGAATTTTAAAATAATCATCTATATTTTATAAAATAAATTATATAAAAATATTTTAAATATTTTAAATAAAGAATTTACATTAAAAATATTTAAATTTTAAAATTTAAAAAACTTTTAAGTTATTAATATTTTATATATTTAATTATTTCTATAACATTCTTTTTTTGTTTTGGGTTTTTTTAAAAATTATGTAAAATTTATTTTTTTTATTTAATTTTTAAATTAATTTATAAATGTATGTTGATTTAATTTTATATAACCATTTTGAATTAAAAAATCATTTCATAAATTTAGATTAACATAAAAAAAATTTTTTTTTATTCATAATTTAATACAATTAAATTTTTTATTAAAAAAATAAAAGTAATATATATTAAAATGTCAATTATTAGTAAATATTTTAATAATATTACCAATTATGGAATGTAAGTAAAATTAAATTAAAAAAAATAAAATAAAATAAAATAATCTTTATAAAATAAAGTTGTTGTTGTAAGTTATTTCTTTGGGTGAATTATCTTTCACAAATTTACCAATTTATAAAAAAAAATAAAAAAATTTAATTTTCATTTCAATTAAAACAAACTATATATTAAAAAGATAAATACTATATTACAAAATGTCAATTATTAGTAAATATTATTATTATAATACTATAATTTATATTTAAATATATAAATATTAACTTTTATTTTTTTTTATTTGTTTTTAATTTATTTTTTTAATTTTTCATAGAATCTCTTTCATTAATGAGCCCAGTTAACGGTACCTCATCTAAATCAATTCTAAGCTCATCTGGAAGTGTCTCATTCTCTGATAATGAATCGGTTTGGCTCGGTAATAGCATAGGTGGCAGTTCATGTGGTTTCAATCCATGTTTTAATCCATGCAGTGGTGGTAACAGGAACATTATTAATATTGATATTGATATTGGTCGTCATAGAAGATGCTGTTAAATTTACTCTAAAATAAATTATATTTATATATATTACCTTAAACTGATTCGAGTAATTATATTTATATTTTATCTGTGAAAAAAAAAATAAAAAAAAAAATAAAAAAAAATTTTATTTAATTTTATTTTATTTTCTTTTTATTTTTAAATTGATGATGGTCAAACCATTTTTTTTTCCTTTTAGTATTTTCATTATTTAATTGGTGTTTAAATGTTGTCATTTCGTCAGACTTTGTTTGAATTAACATTGTCTATTGATCATTTCCACCTGGTTTATTGGAACTCCTCAAATGGTCAGTGAGTTTAGCATTACGATCTTGATATTCGTCCTAAATAAATTCTACATCAATAACCTATTTACATCTATTTTTGAGATCTCTTAAGAGTGATTCTTTGAGGGTACTAAATTTTAAAAGTTGAAGATTTGTTTGTTCTTTTAAAAGATTAAACTTTTCTTCCATTCTTTGTCTTATCTCCTCTTCGATAGTTGATGATGAACTGCTATCTGATGAACCTCTTGAAGAGTCCTCTAATGCATCTGAAGAGTATTTCCAGTCTGAAGAGTTACCTGCTATTATACCTGTTGATATGCTGGTTGATCCACTTGTTGATGTGTCACCTGTGCCACCCGCAGTAGCACCACCTGTGCCACCTTCACCACCTGCAGTAGCACAACCTGCAGCAGCACAACCTACAGCACATACTGTCTGAACCGCTAGCCGATGATGAACTTCTATCTGATGAACTAGCTGATGAAGAACTGCTTGTTGATGAAGAGCTGCTATCTGATAAACTGCTGGCTGATGAGCCACTATCTAATGAACTGCTTGTTGATGAACTGCTATCTGATGAACTGCTTGTTGAATCGCAATCTGATGAACTACTATCTGATGATGAACTGCTAGTTGATGAAGAGCTGCTATCTGATGAACTACCATTTGATGAAAAACTACTATCTGATGAAGAACTACTATCTGATGAACTACCATCTGATGATGAACTGCTAATTGATGAAGAGCTACTATCTGATGAATCACTAGCTGATGATGATTTGCTATCTGATGAACTGATAGTTGATGATGAACTGCTATCTGATGTGCCTCTTGAAGAGTCCTCTGATGCGTCTGAAGAGTCTTTCCAGTCTGAAGAGTTACTTGCTATTATACCTGTTGATTTGATGAACCGGTAATATCAATACATGTTATGGCTTCATTATTTGGATTTCTAAAAACCTGTTTTGATGATGCTTGAGAACCTAATACTGAAAAGAATATGGCCATATTCTAATATTAACTTTTAGATATTAAGACACCATCTACATTATTAAATTGTGGTGGTTAGCTTGATTTATTTATTTTGATTTAATTAAAGATATAATACGATCATAAGTTGAAATCTGCATAGATTTTAATTTTCATTTCTACAATGAATAAATAAACTCTATAAACTTGAACAGTTCTAATACTTGGTAAGTCTGATTATAAGTTTGCATTTATAAAGTGAAAAAATGGTGAGAAGTGCCAGTAGAAGGATGAAGCATAATACTAAAGCAATACCAATTTGCTGTGGATCATTGTATTGTCTTCTTTACATTAAGATCTAGGCACTTGTGAATTAAGTTGAATTAAACTTATACAATAAACAAATTCTTTAAAGTAACTCCAACTTTCGCTTATCACTGTTGTTTGGGCCAAGGCAAATGTATTGAGATTGATATAAATAGTTGATTATATTGAATATCTTCATTAATGTTTAGTATTTAGTTGGATCTAAGTTTAATCTTTTATTTTGCCAATGTTTTTTTCATACATGATAACCGTGCACTAGTGTCTATAAGAGCTGAACGTTCATCCATTAACACTTTTTGAATTTGTACATGAACTTGTAATTGATTTGAACTTTGCTTTATCCGATTTGAATTTTGCTTTATCTGATTTTCGATAAAGAGTAGAAGGAGATTGAAAGACTTTGAAAGAATTTGAGTTTCTGCAAAGACTTTGGACTTTTTACGATAGGTATTGATATTAGTTTTGGGATTATTATAATATAGAAGTAATATTTCGTGGTTGGATTTATTAGGCCAAATCTTTATATAATTGATTTTAATCCTTTCATTCATAATATCGACGACAGCAGATACTGTTGGGGTATTGAATGGTTTTAATGGTAAATCTGTCTTTTGAAAAGTTATTTTAATTAATGTTAATAATTCTGTTTCTGTTTTCTATTCACGATGCCATTTTCTATATGTATATGGGTTTGTTGTTGTTGTTGTTTTAAAATAAAGTATTAATTTACTTACTTGTTCTCGAAAGGTTTTAAACATATTTTCGGTAATGCTAAAATTATTATTATTTATTGGATGTGCTATAGTTGGATCTAAGTTTTATCTTTTTTTTGCCAATGTTTTTTTCATACATGATAACTGTGCACTAGCGTCTATAAAAGCTGAACGGTACATCCATTAACGCTTTTGAATTTCTACATGAACTTGTAATTGATTTGAATTTTGCTTTATCTGATTTACTCGAGATTGAAAGACTTTGAAAGAATTTGAGTTTCTGCGACTTTGTGACTTTTTATGATAATATTTGATATTAGTTTTGGGATTATTATAATATAGAAGCAATATTTCGTGGTTGGAATTATTAGACCAAATCTTTATATAATTGATTAAAATCCTTTCATTCATAATATCGACGACAGCAGATCCTGTTGGAGTATTGAATGGCATGTTTTAATTGTTAAATCTGTCTTTTGAAAAGTTATTTTAATTTATATTAGTAATTCTGTTTCTATTCCTACAGCGATGCCATTTTCTATATATATAAGGGTTTGTTGTTGTTGTTGTTGTTTTAAAATAATGTATTGATTTACTTACTTGTTCTCAAAAGGTTTAAAACATATTTCAGTAATGTTATAATTATTATTATTTATTGGATGTGCTATAGTTTACATTATTAAAATTATTTATGTGTTTGTTTGTTTGTTGTGATCGAAAAAAATAAAATAAAAAAAAAAATTAAAAAAAAAAATAAAATTTTTTTTTTTTTTTAAAAAATATCGATTTTTTAAAATAAATATAATTTTAAAAATTTAAAATGGCCATAACGTGTTGATATTTGCTAAAAATTGGGGTATACTTTTGAAAAGACAGCATATATGAAAATAAAATAAGAGAGTAATTAAATCAGGTATTATTCCCCTACTGTGATAACGATAATTGATAAAAACTGAAGATAATCATAATATTTCAATCACTATTAAAAGCTTAATAAACACTAAAGTAATAGTAATTAGTCACTCTGTTGCAGGAAAACATATTAAAAGTAATAATATTAAAAAGTAAAATTTATATCCAATTAGAGACTACAACGAAAATTGAACCTAATAATATCACCAGCAGTCTTAAATAAAATATTAATTAAACAACAAAGTACTACGATCAAAAAATTAAATAAATAAAATAGTTCTATTTTAATAACATTAAAAAATATACAAATATGCCAAGATAAATAAATTTTTTTTTTTTAATTAAATATTTTATTTTTCTTTATTATAATCAAATAAAATATTGTTTATTTATATTTAAATTCTTTTTTTTTTTTTTTTTTAATTTTTTATAAATAAATACTAAATTGTGAATTATTTGGTGATACTAAAGAAGAGTATGGAAATGGAGATCGGAATGATTCTAATAAAGAATTTGATATATAAAAAACTTTATTTTATATACATAAAGACCAATAGCAAAGGTGGCAATAAAGATGGAACCTGCAACTATAATTGGATAATTGGTACTACCTTTTACATATTTAGCAATAGAATTCATTGCAGTAAATGGTAAATCACTATTATTATGATGTATTGGATTCGATGATTGTATAATTTGTTTACCTTCTTCTTCAGTTGGTAATTTTATAAATTGAATATGAACATATGATGGTTGACGGCAAAAGAATGGAATTTTAATTGAACGGGCTTCTGGTAATGGGCTGCTAATACTCTTTTTGTTTCTAATAGTCACAATAACATTTTGTGGATCATTTGATTGTTTTTGACAAGTGACTTTGAATGAATTATTATCACCTGGAGTGATTGAGAGTGAGTTTTGTTCTTTATTATCTGATGAAATAAATTTGGAATAAATCTTTGGTTGTAAATGCCATGTCTCTTTACCACCACAGAAAGAAACCTCGGCCGATGAACCTAAACTTAATAAAAATTCTATTTGATCAGCTGGTGGAGAAGCAAAAATACGAATTTCTTCTCTCATTCCATTGTATTGAACTGAAATAACAGTTGAGCCTTCTTTTAGAGCCAAAAATTCACGAGATGAACATATGTCACTTGATATCTTTTGTTGGTCAACCTTTTCATGTGGTAAAATTTTGAAAATGGAATCATCTTTAACTTTCCATTCTAAATTATTAATTGAGCAAGATTCGAAATAAACTCCTTTTGGTAAATGCTTTGATAATAATTTAGTTGAGAGTACTAATTTTTTACCAACTTCGACCTCTACTTGAGATGACGAAAAAACAATTTGGTCTGGTTCTTGAACATTGACAACAGATCTAGCAAAATTATTATTACCAATAGCACCTTTAGAATTGACATCAACAATGGATGTATTTCCAACTTTTGGATTACTTGATGACCAAATATAAGTTGAGTTTGGAATATCTATAAAAAAAATTAAGGTTAATATTTATTATTCAATATTTACTTTTTAAAAAAGTTCTATTTTAAGTTAATAATTTATAGTACCTGAAATGCAAAGTGAAGAACTTGGATTTAATTGGCGTGTTTCTGGGGTAAATCTTGATAAAAAAAATAAAAATATAACTAAAAATGATAGAAATAAAATTTTATTTACTATCATATTTAGGTTGATTTTATATACATAAAGACCAATAACAAAGGCGGCAATAAAGATGGAACCTGCAACTATAATTGGATAATTGGTACTACCTTTTACATATTTAGCAATAGAATTCATAGCAATAATTGGTAAATCACTATTATTATGAATATTTAAACGACTGATTTCACCTGATTTTTGTTTTTTCAATGATAAAATAGAATCTTGATGTATTGGATTCGATGATTGAATAATTTGTTTACCTTCTTCTTCATTTGGTAATTTTATAAATTGAATATTAACATATGATGGTTGACGGCAAAAGAATGGAATTTTAATTGAATGGGCTTCTGGTAATGGGCTGCTAATACTCTTTTTGTTTCTAATAGTCACAATAACATTTTGTGGATCATTTGATTGTTTTTGACAAGTGACTTTGAATGAATTATTATCACCTGGAGTGATTGAGAGTGAGTTTTGTTCTTTATTATCTGATGAGAAAGTTTTGGAATAAATCTTTGGTTCTAAATGCCATGTCTCTTTACCACCACAGAAAGAAACCTCGGCAGATGAATCTAAACTTAATAAAACTTCCATTTGATCAGCTGGTGGAGAAGCAAAAATACGAATTTCTTCTCTAATTCCATTGTATTGAACTGAAATAACAGTTGAGCCTTCTTTTAGAGCCAAAAATTCACGAGATGAACATATGTCACTTGATATCTTTTGTTGGTCAACCTTTTCATGTGGTAAAATTTTGAAAATGGAATCATCTTTAACTTTCCATTCTAAATTATTAATTGAGCAAGATTCGAAATAAACTCCTTTTGGTAAATGCTTTGATAATAATTTAGTTGAGAGTACTAATTTTTTACCAACTTCGACCTCTACTTGAGATGATGAAAAAACAATTTGGTCTGGTTCTTGAACAATGACAACAGATCCAGCACAATTATTATTAGCAATAACACCTTTAGAATTGACATCAACAATGGATATATTTCCAACTTTTGGATTCCAAATATAAGTTGGAGTTGAGTTTGGAATATCTATAAAAAAAATTAAGGTTAATATTTATTATCCAATATTTACTTTTTAAAAAAGTTCTATTTTTAGTTAATAATTTATAGTTTATTTTAGTACCTGGAATGCAAAGTGAAGAACTAAGATTTAATTGGGGTGTTACTGGGGTAAATCTTGATAACCCAAATAAAAATATAACTAAAAATGATAGAAATAAAATTTTATTTACTATCATATTTAGGTTGATTTTATATAAATATATATAAAATATATAAATATA
>NW_003519856.1:0-16925 GCF_000190715.1 Dictyostelium purpureum | reverse complement strand
TTCTTTTATCTATTTTCGAATGCTGCTTTAGCGGATTTGGTATGAGTATGAACCAAAGTCTAATGATACCGGTGATTTGCTGCTGAAGTAAATTGATAAAGATTATATATTGCTTGAGTAACTTTAACTGGATGCCCTTTGGAGAGTGACAAGAATTTTTTAATCATTTCAATGAGTTGGTTTGTGTTATATTCTTGGATTAAATTTTTGGCTCCTGTAAAATTACCACTTGCAAAACTTGTACTGAAACATTTAAAGTCCAATTCTTTTTGTAATGATATGGTGATTCCATTCAATGCATGTTTAGTTGATTCATATGCAGAATATTTACCGCCAAGGGTAGAGTATCCAAGGTAAGATTATATGTTTAAATTTAAACCAGAAAGTTGTGCTTTGAGATATGGAATTGTGTGTCTTAATTCATTGTATACACCAAATAAATTGATTGCATAATCTTTTGAATATCTTCTGCTGATAACTCTTCAACACCCCCAAATAAACCATATACACTGTTATTTACAACTACATCAATTCTACCATGTTTTTGAATTGTTTTATTTACACTTCTTTTTGTTGTGAAAAAAAAACTTACAAAGAAAAATAAAAAACTACATCACTATTAGGTGATAAAGCTTGTGTTCTATTTTGGAAATAAGCGCATTCTGAGTTAACTGTTTCTAAAATAAATAATAATAATGATATAATAACTTTCATTTTTTTTTATTATTGATATTGAAAAAAAATTTTAGAATTCTAAATTTATAAAAAAAAATAAAAAAAAAAAAAATATTTTAAAAAAAAATTTATAAAAAACTTAAATCCCAAACACTTTTTACATACAATTTACTAACCTATGTAAAAGTAAATATCTTAAAAAAAATAAAAAAAATAATCATTTAAATTTTGATTTATTATGAGAGTGGAAATTATAATTTTTTTGTTTTAATGATTAACCAAACATGTATTTTTGGCTTTTTTATTAATATACTTTTAAATTTTTTTAGTTATTTAAGTTATTAAAATTCTGGTTATTTAATTTTATGTTATTTGTAATTCATCGATAAGGTTCTGTAGCTTTCCCATATATAAATAAAATATATTTATTAAAAAAAGATTAAATATTTATAACATATTTGTTTATTTTATTTTTAATTTTTTTTATATTTAACCTATCTATTTTTGGAACTATGCTATCATCCAAGATATTATTTTACCCAATACAATCCGTTTTAACCTTTATATGAATATATTTTATAAAATTTATTTTATATTATAATATATAATAATAATATTATATAAATATTTTATTTCTTTTTTTTTTAATAAACCATAAAATTGTAGAGTTCGAAAATTATCGTTTCCGTTTATCTTTTTTAAATAACCCTGAAGAAATTATCCAAAAATGACTATTTTTTTCGAAAAAAATTAAAAATAGATAAAAGTGGATAATAAAAAAATTAAAAAAAGATATAATAATTTATAAAAAAAAAAAAATAGAATTGTTATAAAAAAATTCAAAAAACCTAATGTTGATGCAATCTAGTTATTTTGGGTCTATTTTATATTTATATTTATAATTTACTATTATAAAAAAAAATAATAGTAAAAAATAATTCTATGGTGATAACAAAAAAATAAAAACAACTTTTAGAATTATTACATTTTTTTTAAATAAAAATATGATCTATATTTTTTTTTTTTTTAAAATATTATATTGTCATTTTATTATTGAAGAGGTGTGAGTAAAAGACTCTTATTAATATGGTTTTGTGAAGATTTTTGAAAGGAAAATAAAAAAAATATAATAAACAATATAATTTAAAAATAAAAAAAATTTAAAAATCTAAATTCAAAAAAAAAGCTCCCATATTAATTACAAAAAAATTAAAAAAAATAAAAAAAAAAGGGTGAAAAAGAAACAAATTATGATTTGCGTATTTGAACTGTTATTTTGGATCTATGGCAAATTTTAAAAGTGGATAAAAATGAATAATTTTTTTTAAAAAAAAAATAAATTAAATAAATTTAAAGAGATAATATTTTTTTTAAAAAATGGATAATGAACACGATAACGATAATCGGTAAAAATGGAGATAACGATAATTTTAGAACTTTATAAAATTGTAATGTTTAACAGGTTCAGAATCATCAATGGTAAAATAGGCGACAGCGAATGAACCTGAAATGGTTGAATTTATAAAAAAATCTTTTAAATAAATTAACTTTAATTAAATTTTATATTCTTTATAATACTTGTAAATGGAAAAAATGCTTAAGATTGTTTGAGTGGTAAATATATAAAGTTTTTTTTAAATATAGTTTCTTTAAAAAAAAAACTTTTTATTATTTTTATATTTATTGTAATATTTTAATCATTTAAAATTGTTGTTAAATAAGACAAATCATTTTGATAGTTCCAAAAATTATCCCAGAATCCAAGAGCATAAGCACCAGCAACGCCTTGATAGGGGAATTGTTTACCCAAAACTATATAGTCTGGCATTGGGAAAGATGACTTTGTTGGGAAATACTGAACAGCATTTGAGAAACCATATTGATCGGAACCTTCAATTACAGTAACCATACAACCAACCCTAAGAGTTGAATTACATGATGCTAAAAATAATACACCCAAACCCTCTTGATTAAATTCAATATTGTTTAAAGTGAAAGAGATGTTGTTTGAATTACCACCAAACTGAATTGGTAGATATTTAATTGATTGCACTGCTTTGTTTGTATTTGATCCACCCATGAAGATAACATTATAGGTTTCAAAAAGATTTGAATTAAAATCGGTATCTGGAATAACAGAAACAGCATATCTTAATTGGTAAAACCATACATTAGATAAATAAACACCTAGCTGTTGTCTTTGAAAGGTTTGTTGTTCGCTACCAATTGTACCATAAACAATAATTATTGGATATTCGACTATTTGAACCATTGGACCATAATTAAATGGGTTTCTTTCACTGTATTGCCAATTTTCATCGTTACAAACTGACCATTGGTTATTATTATTTAAGTTACAGTAATGGGATGGATATTGGAAATATGGCAATGTTTGAGTTGATTTACCATTTACAATTGTAATTTTAGTTGGTTGTTCATTAAATTGATAGAATGAGAATCTTCTAACATTTTCTATTGCTAAATTCCATGACCCATTTGACTGTTTGGTGACTTTAATTTTTGCAACTTTATAGTTTTGAGTTAATTGTAATATTTTAATACCTCCTTTGCCTTGGAATGAGGCTGGATTGATACATGTTACTAAAAATGTTGTTGGTAACTTTGGAATTCCACTTAAGATATAACGATTGAAGAATGCCTGCATAGTAGCATCATCAACAACACCATTAAACCAATGACCCTCACCTGGGATTTCGCTTACAATACCTTTTGTTGGATTATGATTAAGTTGATTATAGAGTCTATTTAAACGTCTTAAATGATATGGTGGTACATTATCATCATCACTACCCATTCTTACAATTAATGGAATATTGATTAGATGTGGTGAATGGAAGTCAGAGTCATTCTCGCTAACCACGGCATCAAAAATATAACGGAGCTTTGGATGTGACAATGAGTAACCCAATCTTAAAAAGTTTGGGGTATATAGTTTCATATCGATCCAACCTGCTGCAACACTAAGTGAAATTGTACGATCTGGGAAAATTGTAGTAACAAAGTGTTCTGCTCCATGCCCACCCATTGAATGACCTGCTATTTGTAATCTATAAACATCGCATTGATAATTTTGTTTGTCTTGAACCCCTGGTAAAGAACCACATAAGTATTCTAAAGCATATATTGCATTTTTAACACCACCACTTTCCCAATCAAAGCCATAGTTTGCACGATTTGTTGGGAATAAAGTCCAAGAATAGTTTTGTCTCTGATATGCACCAGTCCATGCTTGTGATTTAGCATCCACACCAGCACCATGAAAAGTTAATAAAACAGGGCATGTATTGTCGCTATCAATTAGACCATTATTGGGACTGAAAGTTTTAGAACATGGAGACAATGGAGGAGTTGCAGCGGCGTATTGTACAGATTGATCATAGTCTAAAAATGTGAATGTGAATGGTTCACCAAATGATTTACATGAGAAATTAAGGGTGATCGGATTTGCATGATTAATTGAAAGCTCTGAACTAATATAAACCATAAATGCATATGTTGTACCTGCAGGACAGTTAACTTCACCTGATTGGTTGGATACTTTTAACATAAAATTAATTGGTGTAACTTGACCAGGTTGGAGTGATGGTGATTGATTCCCATTTGAAAGAGATGATTGGGGTGTAAAAATTTGTAAATCAACTAAATCCGACGCTACTTGAATTGAAACGTCGTTAATGGTTTGGTTCAAAACATTTAATACTGATATTGAAATAAAAGGTGATGCAAATTGATTATCAACAATATCTGGAACAATTGTATTTTCATAGATTACCCAAAATGAATTTGTATTTTCTGGTGAATTTACAATAATGGTATTTACAATACACCCAAAACCAGCCTGTTCAGAACCTATTACTCTTACACGCACAGTATGTTTACCCTTGTTTAATGTGATGGCATTATAAGTGAGGCCCAATTGGTATGAATCCCCTTGCATTATTATATCATCTACAAAAAACTTTGAAACCCCAACACAAGTAACCACATAATTTTCATTATCACCTTCGACATCAAAATCGGATAAAGCCCAACCACTAAAATAACTGCCACTAGATCCAGCCCATGACTCTATTAAATCCCAGTTAACATTTGTAAAATTTACTGTAACATAATCATTTGTAGTAATTTTGGTCCATCCAACTCTAATGGGAAAAAATTTAGAAATTAGTAAATATTTATAAAACATGTATAATATAATATAAAATTATTAATATTAATAATTACTCTCCACCAAATACTAAATCGCTTGGATAAGTTGAGTTATCAGCTCTTGGTATACCAGTAATTCCACCATAAGCAGCTAAAACATCCACATCTTCTCTTGGTGCACTTGGAAATGGTGCTAGTACATCCCAATCTGTTAAAAAAAATGAATCCTTGATTAATGGTTCATTTTCTTCATTATTAAAATATTTATCTAATTTCGAATAAGCACTATCCAAATTTATGATTAATATTAATAAAAATATGATTTTAAAAAAACTATAATTATTGTACATTATTATTTCTATGTTCTCAAATATTTGTTATTCATTTAAATGAATAATTTTAATTTTGTGTTATAATTAATACCACCACAAAAAAAAAAAATAAAAAATAAAAAAAATAAAAAAACCCAAAAAAAAAAAAATTTGGAAATTAAATTAAAAATAAATTAAAAAAAAAAAACAATTTAAACCAAAATGGAAATTAATTTGATTAAAAATTAAATAATGAATTTTATTATTTATTTATTTTGTCTTGATGCTTTAAATCTTGATTGTTTTGCTGGAGCAACTGAAGGTGCAGGTGGTTTAATTGGATCATCAATTGGGAATAAATCTGTATCTTTTTCTATAATATCACCAGAGAATGCTGTATCTTGAGGTGGATTTGGTGTAGTAATAGTTTTATTTGTTTTAAATAATTCTTGCTTTTCTAAATTTTTAATATACTATAAAAATGAAGAAAATTATTAATATTATTATTGATATTATTGACTATAAATAAAAAAAAAATACATACCCTTCTTGGATCATTTTCATCATTTTCATCGTATGTAAATACTTTATTACTATTGTTTTTGCTATTATTGGAATTGTTATTAATACTTGTTTTTAAAATTGATTTTGGTTTAAACTTATCAGTTGGTTCTAATGGTGGTGTTGGTGGTTGTGGTGTGTCAATATATGAAATTCTCTTTTTCTTTTTTTCGTTATAATACTCTTTTAATTCTTTAACTTCTTTTTCTGTTAAATCGTGACCTGTTTTATCAAAGTGGAAATCCCTCATTTCTTCTAAATCGTTGTCATTAAAGTCAACTTCCTCTTCAATATCACCATCTTCCTCTTCTTCCTCAATATATTCTACATTTGGATCATTTATATCTACTAAGTTTCCATTTTCGTCATAATATTCGTATCCTTCTTCTTCGTTATAATATTCACCTTCGATATAATCCCCCTCTTTGTTTCTATTTCCTTTATTTCTTCCGCCTTCGTTATCTTCATTATCTTCATACTCTTCGATTTCAACTTCGTCTTCATCATCATTGTTATTGTTGTCGCCATAGTACTTGTAACCCTCTTCGTCATCTTCATTGTCATCTTGATCCAAATTTACACCTTTAGAGAATTTTTTATTGAAATCTTCTTCATCATAATCTTCGCCCATGTTGTTTTCTTTGGTTTCTAATAACTCTAATCTCTTTAACATTTTATCAAAATCGCTATCACTTTCTTGTTTCTTTTGTTTATCTTTTGCAATTGATTCTTTGGTTGGTGCTTTTGATGCTTTTTCTTTTTGCTCCCTTTCAATTTGCTTTTGTTTTTCAACGATTTTTTCTTCCCTCTTCTTTTCCAACTCTCTTTCTTCATCTGAATCATAATCTTCTTTAATCTCAATGATATTTTCATATTCTTTTTCAAGAACTGATTTTGCTAAATCTGATGAAAGTGTCGCTCTTTGTTTTAATGCTAAAATTTGTTCATTTAAATCTTTAATATTATTATTAATATCTAAAAATAAAAATATAATTAGTATAATTTTAAAGCTACAGTTTTTAATGTCACAATTTATAATTACCGGTATCTCTTCTTTGAATAATATCTATAGTTTGTTTAGTGGATCTTTTTGCAAAATAATTATCACCTAATAATATTAAAATTTCATTGGTACTCTTAATATTTCCTTCAAAAAATGCTAATTTGCCAAGTGGTACCATAATTTTAGGTTGTAATGTATTTGGTAATTCTGAAAGAGTATTAATCAATTCTCTATATTCATTTTTTGTACCCTGTAAACTTTTGATATGTTCCTCATATTCAAAAATTTTCTAAATAAAAAAAAACAACTCGTCAGTATTATATATCATATAATTAATTGGTATTTTCTAATATTATCATACCTCTTCATATCTTCTTTGAAGCTCTTGATTCATTTTAGATTAATTAATTATATACAATGATTATTGAAAAAAAAAAAAAAAAAATGAAAACGAATTTTTTTTTTTTTTAAATTTTTTTTTTTTTTATTATTTTTTTTTTTATAAAAAAATTAATTAAAATATTTTTTTAAAATTTTTCATTTTCATTTCCAATTTTAATTTTCATTTTTTAAAATCGATTGTTTATATACACACACACACACATTTAATATAAAATAATGCAAGCAACAACAGTAGCAGCAAGATATAGTGGCCTTCAAAAAGAAGTTTTATCTCTTTATAGGAAATTTATAAGGGCATCACAAAATAAAGATAAAATAAATAATGTATCCCCTAATAATAGTTCACAATCCATTACAAATTATATTAGAAATCAATTTAGATTAAAAGCAGGTCAAGTTTCAAGAAGAGAAATAAATAAAATAGAATTACTTTTATTAAAAGGAAGAAGACAATTAGAACAGGTTCAAGACCCACATTATTCAGGTTTTCAATTATCTTCATTTTCACCAAAATTAAAATAATTATAATATAAAATTACACTTCAAAAATATTTTAATAAACAATACAATCACATCAATGTTATATAATGTATATAATAGAATAAAAACAAAAATACACCTTCGTTAAATCATATTCCTAAATTGTAATAACATATAGTCAATGAAATTTGATCAAATTTAATTAATCATAGTAATAATAATAAAAATAAAATAATCATTACAGTTTTCAAATTACTAAATAAAAACCAAATTAAATTATCATAATAATTTAAATTAGTCAATTATTATTTCTTCTATTCCATTCTTGTCTCTTTCATTTAATTTTCATTTTTTTCAAAAAATTAAAAAAATAAAAAAAATAAAAAAAAATTAAAATAAAATAAAATTTTATATATTATAATAAACACCACTTTATTTGTAAAAAATTGAAATAATTAAAAAAAATTACTTTATGTGTGTGATAGGTGTGTGGGTAAGATAATATATTGTGCATACAAAAAATAATAGTAAGTAAGTCTTGCCTATCAATTTTAATTTAAATTTCTATTTTTTTATTATATTTTATGTAAAATTATTAAATTATTTTAAAATTAATAGTTTATAATATTTTTATAAATTATAATTTATAATAATAATAAAATAAAAAACTTGATAAATAGTTTTTTTTTTTTTTTTTTTTAATAATAAACAATAACAATAACAATAATAAATATTTATTTACATATATAGTATCACAATAATTATTATTATTTTTTACTAATTTTTTTATTATTTTTAAATAAAAAAATGAATAATAATAATAATTATGGTTATAGTCAATTACAATCATTTTCAATAGAAAATGATATAACAAAAGATGAATTAAGTGATTATTTATCAAATGACAATTTACAAGGAATTAAAGATAAATACAGAGATATAGGGAATTTAGCAAGTAGGCTTGGATCAAATATTGAAAGTGGTCTCACTTCAAATGAAGCATCATCAAATGAAAGGATAGAAAGATTTGGTGTAAATAAAATGAATGAAATTGCACAAAAATCATTGTTTTTCTTTATATGGCAAGCTATTCACGATAAAACATTAATAATATTAATTATATCGGCTGTGGTTTCAATAGTATTGGGTCTAACAGTAGAAGATAGAAAAACTGGTTGGATAGATGGTACTGCTATATTAGTCGCTGTAGTAATTGTAGTGTTGGTAACTGCTGGTAATGATTATAACAAAGAAAAAAAATTTAGAAAATTAAACTCCATTCGTAACGAAAGAAAGGTGTCTGTAATAAGAGGTGGCCACTTATGTAGTATTTCAATTTATGATATTGTAGTCGGTGATGTTGTCAAATTAGAAACTGGTGATACAATTCCTGCTGATGGTATTTACATTGGTGGTCAAAACTGTTCGGTAGATGAAAGCTCTATGACTGGCGAATCAGATCAAAAGAGAAAATCAAATGAAGAGCCATTCTTTTTATCTGGTTGTCAAGTATTGGAAGGTTCTGCTTCGATGTTGGTATTGGCTGTGGGTGAAAATTCACAATGGGGTAAATTAAGATTACTCTTACAATCTCCAAATTCTGATACTCCATTAACTCAAAAGCTCGAAAAATTGGCCGAAACCATCGGTAAATTTGGTTTAATTGCTGCTATTTTAACATTTGCCGTATTGTTATTAAAGTTTATAATTGTATTTGTAAAAAGTAATGAAACTTGGCATTGGAGTCAATTAGGAACCATTGTTGGATTTGTTGTTACTTCAATTACAATTATTGTAGTAGCAGTACCAGAGGTATGTAACATAAAACATAAAATATAAATTTTTATAATTTTAAATTTTATATTAATAATTTAAATTTTTAAATTTAGGGTTTACCATTAGCAGTTACAATTTCATTAGCATACAGTATGATGAAAATGATGAAAGATCAAAATTTAGTACGTCATTTGGAAGCATGTGAAACTATGGGTGGTGCTACAAATATTTGCTCAGATAAAACTGGAACCTTAACTCAAAACAGAATGACAGTTGTAAAGAAATTTATTGGTAAATATATTGAACCAGAGGATTTAAAGAAAGGAAAATATGATGAACAGTCATCATCCTCAATTCATTCATTCTCATCACCTCAAGAAATGAATAGATATGGTCACCAATCAGGTACAGCCAGTGATATGGAAATGTTAACAAACCCAGATATATCAAATTTATTGGCAGAGTCTATAAGCTTAAATTCTACAGCATTTATAGAAAAGCATAGTGACCGTTTAAATGATCATATTGGTAGTAAAACTGAATGTGCTTTATTAGAATGGTTAGAAACCCTACCAAACCAATCATACGAAAATATTAGACATTCAAATAAATCAAGAATTGTCAAAGCATATCCCTTCTCATCTGAAAATAAAATGTCAGCAGTTATGTTGAAATCAAACAAAACAAATGGTGGCTATATAGTCTATGTTAAAGGTGCTGCTGAAATAGTACTTGGTAATTGTTCCAATATTATTGATAAGGACGCTCAATCTGTACCAATATCCAGAGACGAAAAGATGCTCTTACAAAAAGATATAGAATTATTTGCAAGTGATGGATTACGTACATTAGTTTTGGCTTATAAAGAAATGAAAGAAGATCCTTCTCAATCATCCCCTGAAAACGAAAAATTAATGGTTTATTCAAAACTCACATTCTTATGCTTAGTTGGTATTAAAGATCCCGTTAGAAAAGAGGTACCAAAAGCTGTAAAAAGATGCCAAAGTGCTGGTATTATGGTTAGAATGTTAACTGGTGACAATATTTTAACTGCTAAAAATATTGCTAGGGAATGTGGTATATTAAAAGAAGGTGGTGTAGCTATGGAGGGCCCAGAATTCCGTAAACTAACCGATGATCAATTGGATACAATCATACCACATCTTCAAGTTATTGCTAGATGCTCACCAACTGATAAATATAGATTGGTCCATAGATTAAGAGAACGTGGTGAAGTAGTTGCTGTAACTGGCGATGGTGTCAATGATGCACCACAACTTAAAGAAGCCGATGTTGGTTTTTCAATGGGTATTGCAGGTACAGAGGTAGCAAAAGAAGCATCAGATATTGTATTATTGGATGATAATTTCAACTCTATTAGTAAAGCAGTAATTTGGGGACGTAATGTATACGATTCTATTAGGAAATTCATCCAATTCCAATTGACAGTAAATATAGTTGCTGTATTAATTGCGTTTGTTGGTGCAATAACAAATGGTGAAAGTCCACTTCGTCCAGTACAACTATTATGGGTTAATTTAATTATGGATACTTTGGGTGCATTAGCATTATCAACCGAACCACCAACCGATGAACTTTTCCAACGTCGTCCATATGGCAGATTCGATTCATTAATTACACGTCGAATGTGGAGAAATATTCTAGGCCAATCAATTTATCAACTTTGTTTCCTCTTTTCGATTATGTACAGCGCAAGCTCAATGGTTAGACTTTTCGATTTACCACCAGTCGCACAATGGACCCCCAACGATAAAATGGTGTATCATACAATCATTTTTAATACTTTTGTATTTTGCCAATTCTTTAACGAAATCAATTGTAGAGTTTTAAACAATGAACTCAATGTATTTAGAGGTATTCATAAAAGTTTTATTTTCATTTTAGTGGTACTTGGTTGCATATTTGTTCAAGTTATTTTAGTCGAATTTGGTGGCGAATTCTTTGGTACAAGACATTTAGATGCTAAACAATGGTTATTCTGTTGCTCTATTGGTTTTGGAGGATTAATTTGGGGCTTCTGTTTAAGACTATTACCAATACCAAATAAAGAAAATGTTGTACGTCAACCAAAACAATTAGACCTCAAAGGACTTGGTAATATCAATGTTGATATTGAAAGTCAACCATTATTAGGTCCAAAATCAAAATGGAGAAAAGCAAGAAATGTATTCCAACAAATTAATGTTATTTCAGCTTTTAGAAATCAACCAAGACTTAAAAGAACAAAAGAATTATTCCGTACCAAATCATCAGATTCAACTCCAATATCAAGAATTAATAGAAACTATAGTGGCAGTGGTTTACAATAATCATTTATATCAAAAAAAAAAAAAAAAAAAAAAAAAAAAAAAAAAAATTTTATTATATTAATAAAAAACTCTATTTTTTCACTTATTCTTCAAAAGATTCTTTGGAATATGCCCAACAATAGTTAAATTCATTTTTAAAACAGCAGTATTTAAAAAAATAAAAATAAAAATAAAAAAAAATAAAAATAAAATTCTTTTGGTTTTTTTTTATTTTTTTTATTTTTTTTTAAATTTTTTAGATTTTTAAATTTTTTAATTTTTATAAAAAAAATAAAAAAAATCTCATTATAGAACCATCACCACACTATTATCCCAATAAAACAATACAAATAATAAATAAATAGTATTTTCAATATATATAAAATAATAGATCAAATTAAAATAATAATAATGTTTTAAAAAAAAAAAAAAATTAATATATATTTTTTTTATATAAAAATAAAAATGAAATATTTTAAAATAATATTTTTAATTTTTATTTTATTAAGCTTTATAAATATTTCAAAATCTATAAAAAATACAAACAATAATAATGATTTAGAAAAATATAATATAAAAATAAATAGTTATAATAGTGATTCAACAAGTTCAAACGATGGGTCTTATGTACCAACAAACAATTTATTAAGTGTTTCTGCATTTGTTACATTTGTAAGTTTAGTAATAGTTTTAAGTTTAAAATTTATAGTTTCAAATATTAACATTGTTTTTTTATTTATTTTATAAATATATAGAGTGGTGGTAAAGTTTTATGTAATTCATCTTCACTTTGCCCAAAAGGATATGACTATGTGGATCATTATGCATGTTCATATGAAATTTTGCCAGGAATACCAAGAGGTAATTGGGATAAAGGAATAAAATATTTTAGAGATCCATTTGAATTTGGAGAAAATGTCGATATTGAAGCAGTATCATTTACAATTACAGGTACAGTAGGATGTAGTGGTGATAATATTCAAACAGAGTTGGCATTTTTAATTCACGATTATCAAATTGGTGGTAATACAACTAATATCGTTACTGATTGTTCATGTGGTACATGTGTTTTGACCTATAGTATAGACCCACAACGATACAGCGGTTTGGGTTTTAATAGAACTAAAGATCCTAATCACCCAGCTTCAAATAAATTCCAATTACAAGTTTTAAATAATGGTATTTGTGTGTCTGAAATTTTTATTAATTTTTTTTATAGTAAAGCTACACCCTCCCCAACACCAACTGAAACACCTTCAATTAGCCCATCAGTACCACCTACTAATTCTCCAACTGTTACTCCATCAGTTACACCCACCGATACTCCAACAGTCACACCTACTTCAACTCCAAATAATAACAATAAAAATTTATCACCCCAAGAAAAGAAATATATAATAATGGCTTCAGCAATTACTGGTGGTCTTTTAATTATAATATTCACTTTTGTTTTCATTAGAAAGTGTTTAAAGAAAAGAAAGAAAGCAGATTATATTAGAATTAAAGATGGTAAAGATATTGACATTCATCAAATTAAATTAGGTAAACGTATCGGTAAAGGTAATTTTGGTGAAGTTTATCTTGGTACATGGAGAGGCTCAAAAGTTGCCATTAAAAAATTACCAGCCCATAATATCAACGAAAATGTATTGAAAGAGTTCCACAGAGAAATCGAATTAATGAAGTATGTGTTTATAAAATTTTATTTAAAATATTTTAACAAAAAATATTAATGTTTTATTTTTTATTATTTATTATAGGAATTTAAGACACCCAAATGTTATTCAGTTTTTAGGATCATGCACCATATCACCCGATATTTGTATTTGTACTGAATATATGGAAAGAGGATCACTTTATTCGATTTTACATGACCCTTCAATAATTATTTCATGGGAATTAGTTAAAAGAATGATGACAGATGCAGCCAAAGGTATTATTTATTTACATGGTTCAAATCCAGTAATTTTACATCGTGACTTAAAATCTCACAATTTATTGGTTGAAGAAGATTTCAAAGTTAAAGTAGCAGATTTTGGTCTTAGCGCAATCGAACAAAAAGCACACACTATGACAAGTTGTGGTACACCAAGTTGGACAAGTCCAGAAATTTTAAGAGGTCAAAGATACACTGACAAAGCTGATGTTTACAGTTTTGGTATTATTTTATGGGAATGTGCAACTAGACAAGATCCATATGCAGGTATTCCACCATTCCAAGTTATTTTTGCAGTTGGTCGTGAAGGTTTAAGACCACCTATTCCAAAGGTAGGACCACCAAAATATATTCAACTTATAATAGATTGTTTAAATGAAAATCCAAATCACAGACCTTCAATGGAACAAGTTTTAGAAAGATTAGAAGAAATTGATACTGATCCTTCAATTTATCCAGATATTGAAAAAATTATATAAACAGATTTATAAAAAAGAAAAGAAAAAAAGTTGTATTTAGGAATACAATTTGTAAATTTTTTTGTAAATAAAATAAATAAATAAATAAAAATATATAAATAATTTTAAAAAAAACTTAATAATTTTATTCTTGTGTTGACCAAATTCTAATTGTACAATCGGTGGAACTTGTAATAAATTGATTTTTTGTTGGATGGGCATTAACGTGTGTAATAACATTGGTATGACCCGATAATTTATGTAAGAGTTTGGCTGATGATAATTCCCAAATATAAAAATCGTTATCTTCAGAACCACCAATAATTAAAGAGTCGTTATAATTGCTGCAACTGTTTATCTTGTATGTTGAGTTTTTATGTGATTTATATTCTTTTAGTGTGTCATATGTATCTATATCAATAAGTTTAATAGTTTCGTCTGTGCAACTTGCAATGAAGCATTTCTTATTTTTGGTAATTGAAACTGATGATATTGGAACTATAGTAAAATAAAGAAAGTTAGTTTTTGATGGTTATTATTTTAAAAATCTATGGATTTCTAATGTATATTTACTTGTATCGTCATAGGTGGTTAAAGTTCCCATTCTAACATCATATTGTCTAATCGAGCCATCTACACTACTTGTAATTACTTCTTTTTGAATAAATGAATGTTGAGCATTACCATGGGAATGTCCATGACCATGGCTGTGACCATGACCACTTAAATCTACAGTTTGTGTTGTTTCATTTGTTATAATTGAAGTAATTGAATCTTTTGCATCATCTAAAATCTGTACAGGATTAAAAGAGTTGCTTCTTAAATCCCAAGCTTTAACTAGTTTATCATTTGAACCTGTGAATAAGAGTGATGAGTCATTATTTACACATACACAAGTGATTGTATCGTTGTGTGCATTTTGAAATCTTCTAACTACTGAACCATTTGCAATATCCCATTGATAAAGTTGTTTTTCAGCACATGAAAATAATTGTTTGTTATCTAAACTTGAACAAAAATCTATAATACCATAACCATGCTCTTCAAAACTGTGGATCATTGAACCTTTGTTTGGATTCCAAAGTTTTAATGTTTTATCCTGTGAACCACTGATACAATATGCCCCATCACTATTATATTTTACTGCTGTAACTGATCCTTGATGATTACTTAACACTCTATCACATGAAACTGTAGACATTTTATAATTAATATTATTTATTAAAAAAAAAAAGAAAAGACACAAGATAATTTAATAAAAAAAAAATTAAAATTGAAAAAATTAAAAAAATAAAAAATTAAAAAAAAAAAATTAAAAATACTAAATTAAAAAAAATAAAATATATATATAAATCTAAATTAATTATTATGAAAAAGAATAAAAAAATATATCTTGTATCAATGATTTATTTATATATACATATATTTATTGTTTCTATTTATTGGATTCATTAAATTTTTTAATATATTTATTGAAAATTTGTTGTAATGAAACACACATTTTTGATGGATTATTGGATATCCATGTAATAGTTTTATCTATATTTTTAAAAATGGGATTGTTAACATCACCAATAAAATGGGCTGAGAACCAATTTTTTCCTATATGAGTATAATAATTGGGTTCACCAATTTTTTTTAAATCATCTGATTGAAATATAGATAATAATATTTTTTGATCAGTTTGTTCTAATGCAATGTAGTTCCCTAAACTGTGCACTAGGTTATTGTTTAATTTAAAATCAATCCCGACTTCTGAGTGATTTTTTTGTTCCATATGAAATACAATTTGTATTTTACCAAATTTTTTTGATTCTTTGTATTCTTCTAAAATTTTATCAATTTCATCAAAATTCCATTTCTCTGATGAACTTCCATCAATAATTTCTAAATTATTATTTTCAAATTCCATTGAAAAATTATAATTTATAAATAAAATTAAAAGTATAAAAAATATAAATTTCATTTTTTTTTTTTATCAATTTCTTTATAAATTTTATTATTTTATTTTTTACTATTTATAAACTTAAATATATAAATTTTAAATCTTAATAATTTATTTTTTATTTAAAAAAAAAAAAAAATTTTATTTATAAAAAAAAAAATACATAAAAAAAATAATAAAAAAAAAATAAAAAATTAAAATAAAATATATTTTATCCCAACCAATAAAAAAATATAATAATGAAAAAACTATCAAAAAAAAAAGATATTCCAATTATATTTAGAGTAAATTCGATTTTAAAGTTTATTTTAAAAAAACGTTTTCTCTTTTATTTTTTAAAAAGGCAATATTGGAGTGTTTTTAAATTATTATGTATTGTATATTGTTTATTTACTTTTCTATTTTTTTTTTGTTTTTTTATTTTGATTTAAGATTATCTATTTAAATCAATTAACATTGTTTAAACACAAATTTGTATATCTTTTTTTTTTTTTTAAATATAAAAATATTATTTTTTTAAAATAAAACTAACACTCATATATAAAAGGTTTAAAATGTGGTGTTGGATTAAAAAAAAAAAAATAAAAAAAAAAGTTCATTTCTATAAATTAATAAATGAAGTTATTTTTTAAACACACATTGAAAATCTAGAGCACTACTCACTAATTCTAAATAAAGTAAAATCATTTTATATGATATAAAAAGAAAAAACTTTAATTTTTTTTTTATTTTTTTTATAATAAATAATATTTACCCACACACATATAATATAACCCTAAATAAAAATTAAATATCTTTTTTTTAAAATTTTATTATTATTTAAAGTTTATTTATAATTTTATTATTTATTTTGAGTTTAACTCCACCTCTGACATTAATAAAATATGATCTGATGCTAA
>NW_003519855.1:0-17008 GCF_000190715.1 Dictyostelium purpureum | reverse complement strand
TGATCTATTATTCTAATAATATTAAAAATATTAATACTAATTTAATAATAAAGAATTGAAATTTAATAAAAATACATACACATTATAGAAATTTGTTTCATCTGAAGTTGAGAGGTCATTTTCTATTTTTGGGAAATATTGTTCAATATTTTTATATGCAAGAATACTTTAAAAATGTTAGTATACAATGCTTTTTGGGTATTATCTGGTTAGTGTAAAGAAATATGGGTTTACTTACAATATTTTCAAATATTTTAAAGAAGAGAATGGAATAAAAAGTAAATTTGAAGTATCGGTAACTGCAATACTCAAATGTTCTGTTGCTGTTGGTATTGAGTTTCCGATTGATGAAATTCTTTGATCTTTAAAAGTACAATCATCCAAATAAATTTTAGTAGCTACTCTTTTGTCATCAGTGGTACCTAAAGCATCTATATCTAAATATAAATTACTTAAATGTCTATATTAAGATAATAATAAATTAGTATATAATAATGTTATTAATAAAGAGTCTTTATATCTACCAACATTTCATATAAACCTATTTCAAAACATTTTAAATCATCATAGGTTATTATAATGCTATTTTTTTCATGGGACGCAATTTTCCTAATAATTAAAATGTGAAAAAAAAGTAAAAAAAAATTAGAGTCATTTTTTTTATTTTTTATTTTTTTTATTTTTTTTTTATTATTTTTTTTTGGAATTTGAAATATTTACAAAGAGTTAAGATCGACAATACATGTTGTTTTTATTGAAAATCCATAATTTAGGTAATCATAACCAGGATCGCCTGTACATAAAGTTGTTACTTCTGAAATGGGTATTGGAAATAGTTTATTTAATAATTTTCCTAAACAAACTAGTTCATCAGTACTAGATTTTACAACAGGAAAAATATATATAAATAATATAAAAAAAATAAAACTATTAATTTTTTTATTTTGAGGGGTCATTATTACACATTTGAAAGAAAATAAAATAAAATAAAATAAAATAAAAGAAAAATAAAAATGATTGTATACAAAAAAAAAAAATTTAAAAAATATTCCTAAAAAAAAAAATTAAAATTGGATTTTTTTTTTTTCAGAGAATTCAAAATATCTCTTTTTTTATTGTTTAGTTAAATTATTTTCAACAAATCTATACAGTATCATATTTTTTAAAAAAAAGTGTCTATTATTTTGGAAAAATTCATCAACTGAACTGTAATTAAAATATGTTGGATATAATTTAAAAAGTAATTTGATTACCGATAAATTTGCATTTTTTACTGATTCTTTTAATAAATTTTCTAAATAATTTTTAAGCCTGATCTGGTCGGGTGATTGTGGTGATTGGAAGTAATGATTTTTTTCATATAAAAGATACTCTTTAAAAATTTTATATGGAATTGTAAGTTTATCTGGTCTTTCTGAATCTAACAATTTAACAATAATATTATTTGAAAATTGTTCATCATCCATGTCATCATTATTCCCTGCATTAATAGAATCTTTTTTGAATTTTAAATAATCTAAAAGAAGATTATATCTACCAGTTTTTAAAAATAACTTGATAATATTTTGAGTTGGGTTGCCACTTAGATAATAAAAAAAATTAGTTGATGCTGGGTTATAATATTTGAATTTGGGTGGTTCATCATTGTTCCTGACTAATTCCCATGGTCTATAGTCTTTTATAAATAAGATGATCTCTAAATTAGATGGATATACCATTGCAGCGGAGAAACCTGCACCGTATTTGAATTGTGGTCTAGTTGGATGTAGATCATTTAAATCTAAAAGATACTTGAATTTCTTTAGTAAGTTTTTTGAAAGATTTTCAGAGCTTTTAATTTCATCTGCCATATCTAATAAAACTGTGTCATATGGAATATTGTAGCCATTTTCAATTAAATAATCTATTAATTTAAAATTTGTATTATTTCCTTTAATTTTTTCATTTGCAAAGTCTTGATTGTTTTTAATTGTCTTTAAATTTTCAATGATTCCTTTATTATTGTTATTGTTGTTAACATTTTTATTTTGTTCTTTAGTGTACTTTTCGATTATATTTAATAAATCTAATCTATCTCTATTAAATAATTCTTTTATTTCCCAAGTGCTATAGAATTTTTCCCTTTGTTGATTTAATATTCTTTCTAAAGTTTCTGGTGATTCTACATATTTTAATACTGAACAATGTATATAACTAATTTTACCTCTGTTGTTATAAAAGTATTCAATAATTTCCCAATTATCTAATTGTAATAAAATTGTATAAAAGCTGCTAATATCAATTTTTTCAATATTATTAATTATGCAATTATCAATAAATGATTTAATACTATTTATGTTATTAGTTGAGGAGGAGTTGTTTAATAATTTTTTAAATATTCCATTTGATTTTATATTGAATGAGAATTTTCTTTTTAATGATAATCGGTTAATTGCAATATTAAATAATTGTTCATTACAATATTCTATTGATTTTTCTATTATAACTGAATAGATTGAAATATTATTGTTACTATTGTTGTTGTTATCGTTTGATTGATCTGATTGTTGTTTTGGTGGGTTTATAATTGTATCTAATATATTAATATTATTAAATCTAACAGAGTATTCTACCAAGTAATATAATGGTGATTTCTTTTTACCATCGTTGTGAAAGAAGTAATCTAAATCCATATATTTAGTTAAAAGAATTTCAATATAGACCTTTAGTAATTTGAATACGAGTTCGTCATTTGATAGATCATATAGTTTGAGAGATGAGTTTTGAATATCTTTAGCTCGATTAACATAGTTATTTAACTCTTCAAATAGTGATGGAATGGCTGGTGTAGTTTGGATTTGATTTCTATAGATTTTTTCTATTAATTGTAATGCCATCGAGTGATGAATTAAATCTTTGATTGTACCCTGGAACCAATCATAGTAAAATAATTGAAATGTTGATATAGGTTGTTCAATTTGTATAACTTGTGAAGCTGCATCTGTACCCATTAATTCCTTGACCAGTTCAATATCTACTTTGAAAAATGTTAATAAAGGAATTTTTGATGGTGAAAACTTGATATTCATCTGTTTGATTGCATATCTAATAATTTCAGTATTTGGTTGATCGAAAAATAATAAATAGGGAAGATTTTGAACATATTCATTAATTTCATTTGTATTGTTATTGCTTTGGATTGCTGCTTTATAAACAAAATCAAGGGTTTCTAAATTTTGATATTTTATGGCTTCCCCAATATATAAAAGTTGGTTTTTATTTGATACCGAAGAGGAACTATTGTAAAATACTTTTAGTGATGATACATTGCAACTGATAATTGATAAATAAACTATATCTAATTCATGAATACCTATTGGGAGCTGGCCTATTGGTAAGTTATCTTTACTATCTACTAATATTTGATTGAGTTTATAATAATCTCTTAATTTGGTGAAGAATGGTTCGTTGTTTTTAAAGAATGGATTTTGAAGTAATTGTTTAATAACTGATACATTTTCAAATACCAAATATTGTTCATTTAAAACTTTATCTAATAATAGTTCCAAAAAGGATGATGAAGAGGAGGATGAAGAAATAGAGCCATTTTTTAAAATTTCACCAACTTTATAAATTTCTTTATAAGTTTTAGTAAAACATTCTCTATTTTTTAATTTTGAAAATATAAAAAAAAACAAATATTTATTATGAAATACTTTCCAAAAAAGAATTTCATTTTTTATTTGATTATTATTATCTATTATACTATCCATACTATTATTATTGCTGCTATTATTCATTTTGCATAAATAATAAAAAAAAAATGAAATTTATAAAAAAAATTTTGTGAAAATTTAAAAAAAAAATAAAAAAAATAAATAAATAATTATGGATATTAAGCTGATGCATGACAATTCCCACTTTTTTTACCCAAACCTAGAAAATTTTATAACAAAAAAATTAAAGATGGTGGAAAAAGAATTCAACCAGCGAATATATTTTTTTTATATTTTTTATTTTTTTTTTTTTTTATTTTTATTTTTATTTTTATTTTTATTTTTATTTTTTTTAAAAAGTGAAGTATTTGCTGCATACTATAAATTTTTTTTTTTTTTTTTTTTTTTTTTTTTTTTAAAGTGACTATAAATTAATCAATAAAAGGAGTCAATTCGTTCTACCACCATCAATGCTCCCCCGCTCCATCCACATTACAAAGTGAGGAGAAATTGTTGTTGGGGGAATATTTTTTATAATAAATCACCAGGATGATAAAATCAAAAAATCAAAAATGAAGGTGTCAATGATTACCTAGCTTAATTGTTTTAAGATTGCTCGTACTTTGAGCGTGTTAGATCATACTGGAGTCTGTACTTTGAAAGGTAACCCGGCCTTCACTTGAAAGATAATTAGTTATCAAAATTTTTAAGAGAACAATAAATTCTAAAACAATATATTTATGGAATTGATTTTAAAGAGTTTAGGAAATTTTATAGAAAAAAAAAATTTTAAAAAAATTTGAGAAAAAAAAAAAATTTTTTATAAAAATTTAACAAATTACATTTTTTTTTATTTTTTAAGGTAACATTTTATGGTCACCAAAAATAAAATTTATTTACAAACACATTTATTGTTTATAATAGCATTCAAACATTGCCAACAGAAATAATATGAACATTTTGTACCTATAAACATTGAAAAAATTAAAAATAAATTAATACAAAGTCTATTAAAAAACTTAAGTTTTTAAACTTACATTTCATATGATTGCAACCTCTATTTTTTTCTATATTTACTTTACAATTTGGGCATTTCTTAGCGTGTAATGAAACCCATTTTTCGAGTTGTTTTTGTTCTATATCATTTTGAAGTTTCAATTTTTGATATTTTTCGCAGGTAACATCAGCATGCCAAACATCTTTACAATTGAAACAATAAGCAAATTTACACTCTCCATTGGGACATGTTATCTTTGTAGAATCTGGATCACATATCAATGAAAATTCACATTTTTTGTTTGGACATGTTCTATAGTTTGGATCTTTGGATAATGAATTTTCTAATAAAAAACCATCATACTTTATTTGATCCAAAGAGTTGACATTGTCCTTAACATCATAATAGCTAATGGGAGTTTTACATTCTGGGCAAATAATTTCTTTAACGCCTGCTTTTGGAATTTCTGTTAAAATATAAAGATTTAAACATTCTTTACAGTAACCATGGGAACAATTAGCTAGCTTATATACATCTTCTTTTGGATGTTGTAGGCAACAAATTTTACATTCATAGGTATCCATTTCTGTTTCTTCAACACCTTTAATATCTTCATTTATTATATTTTCCTCGAGAAGAGTTTTGTCAAATTTTTGATCTTGCTCTTTGTCATATGTTTCTTTTTTTCCAATACTATAATCAAATGATGATATTATATATTTCCTAGTTTCATCTTTTGTTGTAATTTAAGTCTTTTTTTTTCTATATTTTCCAATCTTTTTTTTTCTAAAATATTTAATATTTCTAAATCATTAAGAGTTTTATCGTTAATGTTTGAGGATGTAACCGAATCACAATTATAATTTTTAGTTTTCTTATCTAAAGTATATTCTTTATTATTATTATTATTGGAGTATTTTAATAAATATTCTATTTCATCTTCTTTATCTTTATTATTCTTTATATCTTTTTTTTCATTTGCTAAACCAATTGAGGGTAATTTTGCTGTTTTTGTTTCTAAAGCATCAAAGCTTTTTATTTTTTCCAATTCCCAATTATCCATGTTTATACTTAAAATTTCTATAGAAAATATTATGTTATTTAAAGTTTATATTATTGAATTTAAAAAAAATAAAAAAATAAAAATAAAAAAAAACAATTTTTATTTTTAAAAAAAAATTGAAAAAAAAATTAAGTGGTATTTAAAAAGGGTGAACTTAAAATCATTTTATGAAAAAAATGTATATTATTAAATAAGTTAAAAAAAAAACAATACATTTTTTATTTTTAAAATTATTTATATACATATTATGCAGTTGGTTCAAAACTTTATATGGAAAATGTTAATTTTTTGAATTCATTTTAATAGCTGCATGTTTTGAACCAAACGCATAATATAATTTTTTTTTTTTTTTTTTTAAGAAAATTGTTTACATTTTGAGGAACTATAATGTTGTTTATTATATATTTCCAAACATAACCAACAAAATTCATGTGAACATCTTTTACCTAATTTAGGAATGGAAAAAAAAATTAATATTTTAATAATTGAATGAATACCCTCTAATAATATAAAAATACATACATGTCATATGATTGCAACCACCATTTTTTTCAATTTTTGAATTACATTTTGGACATGGCTTGGTATTAGCTCTTGACCATTCTTGGAATTTTCTTTCAGCTTGATCATTCTCTTCCTTCCATCTTTTATATTGTTCGCAGGTGATATCAGAATGCCAAGCATCTTTACAATTGAAACAGTAGGCAAATTTACAAGACTCTTTTGGACAAACAATCATTGGTGCATCGGGATCACCAATTAATGCAGTATTGCAATTTGATCTTGGACAGGTTCTAAAGTTTGGATCTTCTGATAATGAAATTTGTAATAAAAACTCTTCATATTTTGATAGGGTAGATGTGTCTACATTATGTTTAACTTCATGGTAACTAACTAAACGGCCACAGTCTGGATCTGGACAACGAATGTTTTTGACACCTCCATTAAATATTTGAGTTGAAAAATGTTGTTCTAAACATCCATTACAGAATCTGTGGAAGCATTCATCCAATGTATAGATTTTTTCGATTGGATGTTCATCAAAACAAATAAAGCATTGATATGTTTTCATTTCCAATTCTCTTTCAATAATTTTTTTATCTTCATTTATCATATTCTTTACTGCTTGTTCATTTCTATATGCTTCTTCTCTTCTTTCTCTATCGATTTGATCTTGCTCTTGTTCTAGTAGTCTTTTTGCCATTTCCTCATCACGTTGTCCATTTTCATTTATAAAGTCATTACGAGTATTAAGATCCCCAAATGTCGATAATATGAATTCCATTGATTCCTTTTCTTGTTCTTCTTTAATTCTTTTTTTTTCTGCTTCTTCTAATCTTTCTCTTTCTAATAATTTTAAAATTTCTTTTTGTTCATCATCTAAAAAATTACCTGTATTTGCACTTGAATTTTGTTTTGTTTTATTATTATTACTATTATTATTACTATTATTACTATTATTACTATTATTATTATTATTATTATTATTATTATTATTATTATTATTATTATTATTATTATTGTTTTTGTTTGAATTTGTTTTTGGTAAAAAATCTGGTGATGTTGATGCAGAGTTACTATCATAATAATTATTATTATTTATAGAAGTAGAAGTGGTTGTGGTAGTTTTAGTGGTGGTTTTATTTACATTATCTTTATTATTTACATTATTAATACTATTATCATTATCATTATTATTATTATTTAAGGCTGTATCACAAAATGTTAAATATTGAATTACATCGTCAAAATCTTTAAAATTTTTTACAGCCTCTATTGCAACCGATAAACCAACTTCTGGTAGAACAGTCGATATTACTTCTAGCATATCAAAAAGTTTTATTTTATCTATTTGCTCTAATTCCATTTCTATTATTATAACTATGGATACAAGGTGTAATAAAAAAAAATAAAATATAAAAAATAATAAAAAAAGTTGGTTTTATTTCTTTTTTTGCTAAAAATATATGAATATTTTTCAATTAAAAAAATTAATATAATCAAGCTTTGGGAAAAAATAAAAAAGTTGATGTAAAAATAAAAAAAAAATTAAAATATTTTTTTTTTAATTTATTTTTTTTTTTTTTTAAATTTTTTTATTTTATTTTTTTTTGTTTATCTATTTTTATTTATTAAACTACAATAATAACTTTTTTTCTTCTATTTTGTTAAGTTTTTATTTGTCAAAACCATGGATCATCCAATACACTGAGTATGAAGACAATTTTGAACCAATATTCTACCGTGAAAATTTAGAAATAAAAATGGTTTTAAAAAAAAAGTTTCATATTAAATTTATAAAAAAAATCAAAAAAAAATTAAAAAAAAAATCAAATTTTATTTATAAATATTTGTGGAATTTTTTTAGATGAAAAATTTATTTATTAACAAAATGTTATAAAGACAAACAAAACAAAAAATAATTATAAAAAGAAAGATACAAGAAAAAGAATATACAATAACCCCAGTGTTTGTTTTGTGACTTAAAATGTGTCGATAATGAAAGAAAAAGAATGGACAAGAACCCCAATGTGACTTAAAACGTTTTGATATTCAAAAAGAAAGAATGTGATTTTTTAGTTAAACTAAAAAATATTAAAATTAAATATTAGTATCTTTTTTTTTTAAATAAAAAAATAATCACAATTTATTTCATTATCCAATTCCAATGGTCTTTTCTTCATTGCCAGTTGATGTGGATGCACCTACTGAACTATTTCTGGATACTGGCTTTCTAAATTTTTTGGTTCTTGACAATGGTGATGGTGCTGATGGTGCTGATGCCGATGCTGATGCTGATACTGATGCTGATGCTGATGCTGATGCTGATGGTGCTGAAGATGTTTGACTTGATTCGGATTTATAATATGGATAGACAGATGGTGTTGTTGATGAAGAGGATATTGATTGAAATGTGGATGGAATAGATGAATTTGTTGGTGGATTTGGGGTATTTATTTAACTGAGAATCCATATAATGTAATTACTATTTTAATTTTACTATTGTAGAAATTTATAAAGTGCTTTAATTTTTTTTTTGATAATCGTGAAATTCCCCAATTGGATTTACTTTTTCCTGTTTGAAGAAATCATCTGTTTAATTTTTTTAAAAAAATTTTAACCCTAAATTTTGTGTGGCACACTATTTATTTTTTTTTTTTAATTTATAATTTTTTTTCAATTTTCATTCCCAAAAGAAATTATTATTTTTTTTTTTCTAAATAATTATTTACATTTATTTATTTAGTATAACAATCAACACAATAATATTATTTAATAACATCAATTATTATTATTAGCTTTTAATATTAATAAATAATTTTCAGTAATAAACAAATAATAACTTGCAAATAATAATAATTTGCAAATCAACTTTCACATCATCATAATTTAATAATCATAATTTAATATAAATGGATTATATATTAATTTTTTGTGGCTTATCTAGTGTTGTCTTCGGTTTTATATTAGGTTTTTTTGAGCATAGATACCACCACAAAAACAAAAACAATAAAAAGAACAATTATAACAATTATAACAAAAACAGTATGGTTTAATCAGCAGCAATAGAAATAACAACACCTACCCACAACAAACTACACCAATCAATTTTACTGCTCCAATAAATAAACAACAATTTTAAAAAATTCAACAAATTCAACAAAATCAACAACAACAACCGTTCAACATCAACAACACCCAAAACCAACACATTCAACTTCAAGTGCTCAAAACTACCCAACATTTAATAGAGCACACTCTCGTCATTCTACTACCTGTGATCCTATATCAACTGTTAATACTCCAACGAAGAAGAGACATTAGTGCATGTTCTACAATAAAAAATATTTTAATTGTAGAAAAAGATTCCTTAAAAAAAATAAAAATAAAAAAAATAAAATAAAGAAAAATAAAGAAAAAAAAATAAAATTATCCAATTAGATTTTATAATATTAAAATTAATATTTAATTTATAATAATAATTTGATTGGTTTTATTGATTTAAAATAATTTGAATGATATAATAGTTTTTGTTTGTTTTTTTGTATAGTTTTTTTTTTTTATGAAGTATCCATACCTGAACCAGATTTTGAATCATCATTTTCATAGACTTTACAGAAATCTGAATCATTAATTTCTAATTCTATAGCCTTTCTACTATTTGTTTTATTTTTACCAGATGTCATTGACTTTGAATTGGTTGCTGCCATACCACTACCAAATACAGTAACACTATTATAATTTACGATAACATTTTCGCATTGAATTGGATAAGAGCCATTGTTTGCTGTGAACCCCATAGGCTGATGCATTATATAAATCTGGAAATTCATTATCATTGGTACAATTAAAATAGGTAGATAAAATGGGACACTCCTCTACAATAGCTGAACATGTTGATTTACAAATTCTCTTTTGGAAAGAAACGTTTCCTGCTGGTTATTGAACTGTTTCGCATGCATGGTGATTACAAAAACCTGCTGCTCTAATGTTAATAAACTAACTTTCTGTGATAATCCACTATCTGTACAGAGGAGTTATTAATTTTTTTTTATTTATTAATTTTTTTTTTAAAATTTTTTTATTTTTTTATTTTTTCAAATAATTACTCTAAAACTTTTACAAAAATTTTTTTTTTATTTTTTAATTTTTTTTTATTAAATTTTTGATTTTAATCATGGAAGCAAACAATGAAGATTTTTTATTTCAACAACAAAAGGAAAATCAAAGATGGGAAGTTTTAAAATTCTATGGTGTTTTGTTAGTAATATTATCAATCACAGTTTATTTATTAAGAAGATCAAAGAGGCTCCACACAATAATATTATTTTATTTTTTTTACCGTTTTACATCGGAAGATAATAACTTTTATTTATGTTTAAAGAAAGAAAATAAAATAGTACCACAATGTATACATTCATCCCAATTAAATACAACCCGTATTATTCCTCATCCAAATTTCAGTTTCAATATCCCAATAAATAAAGAAATATTAGAATCAAAATTTAATAATATTAATAAAAATAATAATAATAATAATAATAAATATGATAAATGCAATGATATTATTTTCTATAAAAGAAGGAATAGTGCAGGATTAAATAAACTGGTGCCATTATTTAAAAATCAATGTAATATTAAATTAGAGATATCAGATACAGATAATATATATATAGTTCCAACTTCACAAACCACCAAGGATAAAGAGATATTGTATTTAACAAAACCAGTTATTGATGGAGTAGATACCGATGGATATTATTTATTTTTGATCCTCTTTCAAATATTTTATGACGAAGTTATAAACGAAATTGGTAAACCTAATAGAAACCTAAAAAAAGCAATTATATCATATTTTATATTCTTTTTATTCTTTTCAATAATATCAGTTTTTTTCATCGCAATTAAATCCAAGTTCGATCTAACAAACCCTAATCCCACCGAATCAGAACTTTTGGATTTTTATAATTATAAAAATTCTAAATAAAACTTTAAAAGATTAAATTTTTTTTTTTTAACTATATTTTATTTAAACATAAATTATTAAACTATTTTTATGCTATTATATTTTTCATTTATGCTTATTTTTTCATGGAACAAAGAAGTTTGACGATTTCTATTGGTTTTGAGGTTGATTGTAATTTGAATATTTCTTTTGCTAAATCTCTGTGATTACTAATCATTTCATATTAACTATCTACATAAATATATTCTTTATATTCCAACTTGCATTTTAATAAATAATTTAATTTTTTGTCTAATAGGAAATTAAATGATGTTATATTTTTAAAAATGATTTTATTGTCTTGAATATCGTCTATATTATTATATTTAATTAAATCAACTGAATGAAATATTTTAAATAAATATTTATTATGAAAAACTAGATAAAATAATTATTATTCATTGGTGTTATGTTTTGTTTTTAAAATTAACTGAAAATTTCATAACAATAAAGTAGAATTCATGTACCATTCAAATAAAATGGTTTATTTTATATCAAATAAAAAAAAATTTAAAAAAAAAAGAAATTAAAAAAAAAATAAAAAAATAAAAAAATAAAAAATTATTTCAAAAAAAAAATTTTATAAAAATAAAATCTTTGTTTTTTTTAATGGGTTTGATTTATTAAAAAAAATTTAAAAAAAATAAAATAAAGGCAGCAGTTATTATACAATGGAATCTGTGTGGTCATAAAGAAAACTATCAATCGAACGCACAATTGGACATTACCGATTTACTGAAATCTGGAACTTGTGTCATGTTTTAGGTTATTTGGAAGCTACCCGATAGGAACCACTAAATTTTTTCTATATCAAAAACCATTCGATGATACCATGGTTGCTTGGCCAGAACAATGTCTGATATTCATCAAATAGTTGATTAAAATGAAAAAATTCATTGGTCTATTATTTCTATTTTATTTTTATTATCTATAACAATCTATATTATTACTAAGAGCTATACTATTAAAATTATTCTAATTATAATTTTTATTTTTTTTATTATTGTCTAAAACAATAAAAAAAATAAATGGTGATGGGTTGTGGTGGTTGCTTTTATGGTGGTTGATGTTGTTGATGTTGATGTTGATGATGGTCTCTAATATAAAAGCCTAAAAAAATAGTTAGTCACTACATTACTACAGATATAATATTTAAATAAAGAATACTATCTTATACCTACTTTTTTTTTTGAAAATTTCATAATTCTCGAAAAGTTTTTGTGTGTTCATAATCTGTCACACGTTTTCTTTCCTGGAGGTATTATTTCTAGTTTGCTTTAAAAGGAATCTCTAACAAAGTTGTCTTTACTTTAAATAAATTTGGTCCTAGCTTAAAGCCCATTTGAAAAATGCTCAGGGATTTTTGGTATATCGTTTTCATCCAAGGTTAAATCACCACGGCCCATTTCAATAACTGTACAACCCATGCTCCAAAGATCCGAACTAAAACATGTTTCACTTCTTCTTGTTTCAGGTGACATGTGTGTTTGTGTTCCTGCGATTTTTGATGCTTTATATTCTGTATATTTTTGAAATTCCAAAATCAATTATTTAACAATTAGAATTGGGGGTTTTAATAATATATTTTGGCATTTGATATTATTATCGTGAAGAAAGTTTATGCCTGTGAGACACATATCCAGAATATGATATATTAAGTCATCTGGAAATTCCTTAAAAAATTTATCCATTGATTGGAAGCCTTCTGAATATTCCATATATAAATAAAGTAAGCCATTTCTTGGTTATTTTGATCTACACCAAAGCCATACCCATATAATTAGATAATTTGTTCGCATTGTGTATCTAAATTGATTAAAATATCTATCACTTTTAGTTCTCTTTTGCCCTGTTTTTTAAAAAATAAAAAATATTAGTTGGAGGATTTGATGATTACATATTGAATCTATATATAAAATTACATCTGATAATCCATTAAAATCGACATTATATATATCAAATATTAAAAAGTTTATATTGTTACAATAACAAAATTAATTAAATAAAAAAAAAAAATTTAAAATAAAAAATAAAAAAAAAATTAAAAAATGTATATTTTTTTTTTAAGTATATATTCTCTTATTTCATTAAATTTATTATTTTTTAAAAGTTCCTTAATTTTTAATATAGGTGCTTTGTTTTTTTATTTTAGTTTTTTTTTTTAAATTAATTTTTATGTTTTTGGATATTATAAATAATTTGTTTTTAAAATGACATAGGTAAGTCAACTATTAATTTTTTATGTGTGCAATAACACATTGTATTTTTGGAGTAAAATAAATACCTCAAAATAATTAATAAATAATCAAAATCAAAATTATGTTATAGATATAGTTTAATATTTTTAGTTGGCTATCTAAAATAAAAATAACAGATATTTGGCAATTTTTAAAAAGATTCAGTAATATAATTTAATAAATAAGAGCCAGCTTGTTAATAATAAAAAAAACAAGAATGAACTATTAAAAAAAGGAACAATACCAAAAGATACAACTCATCTTGTACTGGTATGGGTTATTATTTACCTATATCCGAAAACCCCATCCCAAAACCATTTAATGAATTGACCTTTGGTTGGAGCTATAATATACCTTTTGATGGTTTATAAAAGTAAAAATGATGACTTGTTTAGATTATGTTAGAAAAGGTGTATCGGATTTTTTTATTATTAAAAGGTATAGGAATAGATTATTTATTCATAGTAGCAAAGAAATAATGGTAATAATAGAAGAAAAGCAACAAATAATGTTATAATAAAGGTAAGGTATCATAAATAGTTATAAAAATAATAACTACATTACATTTAGGTTTTAGGGTATATAGAATATATAATCAAAATTTATTAAATTAATCGATATTTATTAAAATTACTATCTTTAAAAAAAAATTTAAATAAAAAATTGTTTATTATAAACTTAAAAATAAACATTTAAGAAAATGTAATTACTCAATTCTTCAATATTGTTAAATAATTTATTAATAACTCAATAATTTTTTAATTTAATAAAAACAATTAAATAAAATAAGTGTAAATAAACTTTTAAAATAGAATAAACTTTATTTATTATTATTAATGATTCCTATGTTTGTGAATATTACTTTTTTAATATTACTTTTTTTTAAAAGATTTTCAAATTCTTCATCAATTTTAATTGTTAAATAAATGGTTCATTTGAAGAAAGGATTTAATGGTTTCTATCTGGCAGCTTCCAAAAAACTTTATCAATTGACACAAGTTTTGATCTTAGTAAATCCGTTATGTGCGTTCAATTGATGGTTTTCTCTAAGACCATCCAGATTTCATTATTTTAAGAGCCGCTGCTATTATTTTATTATGCAATAAAGAATTTAAAAGCAATACTAAAGTACATCCCACAATAACCGATACATACTATTCCTTATGTCAAAACTATAAACTAAAAAATTAAAAAAGTTTGCATCTAAAAATTCTCTGATTGAATAGATTTATAAAACAATAATTAAAGTTTTAAAAATTAAAATAAATAACTATATTTTGTTTGATTATAAAAAAGAAAAATAAATATTTAATAAAAAAAACTATTTATTTATTTGTATATTTTTAATTTTTTAGAATTTAAACTATTATTAGTAAAGGGTATATATGTATATATGTATTTGATCTGCAATATTGAATTGGATTATACAAATTTTACTAACAGCCTATACAAAATTCGTTTTTATAATACCTGCAGAGATCAATGACAATGTTGAAGTATGATAACTAAAGCCTTTAGGTTATCTTTCAATTTGTAAACCTGTATCAATAAGTGTTGATTTGAATTCTTGTTTTACTAAATTTGGTTTATTGTAGTCTTCTTTATTTTGTGCTAATTTATTGATTTCAAAGTCACATCTAAAAATCATTTATAGTTCATATACTGCTTCTATAATTATTCTTTTACGTTGTTAATGGTCCATTTTCTCTTCTAATACACCCATTTGAAAATACTTTTGAATGTGAAAGTTTTAATTTCTTGTGAATAAATTTTAGTAATATTAAAATAAATATATAATAAATATTATAATTATTAAAATAAAAAAAAAAATAAAAAATTTATAAATTTTATCTAAAAAATAAATTTTTTTTTAAAAATAAATATATAGTGATTGATGTTTTATAAAAGGGTAAAAAATGTGTTAATTAAAATTAAATTTAACACTTAATTTTTTTTATTTAATTAAATGATTAATTTTTAATGTTAAATGAGTGAATTTTATTATAATATACATTGGATTTTTTGATAGCAGTTTTCTACTTTTATAAAAATAAAAAAAAATAAAATTTGTATCATGTGCTGTATGTTATTTACTATTAATTAATGGACCATTAACATTACCTTAGGGATTTTAAAGAGTGATATAAATCATTATATTTGAGGTAAATAGAAATTTTGAAAAAATAAAAAATAATAAAAATTAATATTTTTTATTATAAAAAAATAAATTTCTTTAATATTTTTTAATTATCACAAAGATTATTATAAAAACTGCAAATATAATAATGTATTTCACTTTGTAGAATTATTAAAAAATATGTTTTTGTTAATTAAAATTAATAATCGTAATTAAATTTTTTTTTACTATTTTACTTTTTACCTTTATAATTATTTAAAATTCATATAATTTATTTTATGAAGTTCATTTTTTTATATTTTAGTTTTATTTATAATTTTTTTTCAAAACCAAAAAAAAAATTTTTTTACAAATTTAGTAATCAACCACCTCCAATTTTAATTTTTTTTTTTTTTCTTTTAATTATTATATTTTATTTCTTATAGAGAATCTATTAAGTATAACAATTGTTTTTTTAAATAAATTATTATTTTTTTTTTTAAATAAATTATAATGTTTTTTTTTAATAAATTATAATTTTTTTTTTTATTTTTTTTTTTTTTTTTAAAAATTTATTAAAATTTTTTTTCTTCAACCCACACTCACACATATTTACATTTTTTATATTGCACATACATCTTTAATAATTTACATTCATTATTTTCATCATTAATAATTGTAAAAAAAAAAAAATTAAAAATGATTTTTTCAATAGTCTTAGCTATCTTCATTCATTTGTTTTTATTTTTTATCTCCAAACACGACATCAATACCCACAATAACCCAACACCATCAAAACAACCACAAGAACCAGTAGGAACCAAGACCAACAATAACCCACCATCAACACAATCCCAAAAACCAGAAGGAACCAAGACCAACAATGACCCACCACCATCAACACAACAAGCACAATCTCCAAAATCAAAAAATAAATTTGTAGGTGGACCAAATTTATTTAATAGACCATCACCTTATCTTGTTCAATCAACACCACAACAGGCACTTCCAAAACAACACGAAGCTCAACCTCCACAACCACCTCAACCTCCACAAGTAAGACCTGTTTCGGAAATCCAAAACGGACCACCTCCAGTACCAAATGGCAATTCACCAGTAAAATCTGATCCACCAAAACCACCAATGAATAGACCACCATCAACACCAAACGGGGTACCACAAGAAAGACCTGTATCACCAATCCAAAACGGACCACCTCCAGTACCAGATTGCCATTCACCAGAAATACCACATTCCAAACCAAAACATAGTGCATCAATCCCAGATTATAAAAAACTATTTCAAGCAATGGATGCATATGAAAAACAACAACAACAACAAGAACAAGAGCAAGAACAACAACAACAACAACAACAACAACAACAACAACAACA